>NW_020799123.1:5180490-5193600 GCF_003259725.1 Athene cunicularia
CTGGGGAAATCTGGTGCCTGCGCTGCACTGCAGGTCCTGGGTCTGTGGCACCTCACTCATGCCAGGAGTCTCACCAGCCTTGGTGTGCTCACTCCCATGAGTAACCAGCTCACTTTGTAAGGATTTAGCCTCCTCACCAAGTTGACTCCAATTCCAGAGGGACAATGACTGAGCCAGTTGCTTTGTTTTGTGGGTGGTTTCATTAACGCCAAGTACTGGCTGCAGAGACTCTGGCTATTAAGAGCTGGCCCCACCTGGTTTGTAATGGATGGGTGGAAGAAGACAGCCTGAACTAACTCCCAGAGTGCATTTAGTCCACCACACCACATTATCTCCCATTTTCAGCCATTTGTTCTTTAAACCTTTTCTCAGGTAGTTCATAAAATATTAATGTAAGAGGTCCAAGAAATCTCTCTCCTTCTCTGTGTTCATTGATGGAAGAAATTGCTTTAAGCAGGTGAGACTCCAGGAACTGGAACAAGCAACAGCCGTGGGAGAGGTAGAGCACTCCGGTAGTTGAAACACAGGAGGGGTGCTGGGTTTGGGGAGAGAGCAGGGCAAGATTTCTGCCAGGTGATGTTAACACTATTTCCAGAGCAACATGCCTTGGCTCTTGTCTGCTGGACCTCTCCCACGAGTCCCCCACCCCAACACAGCAAACCAGAGCCATTCTGACGCCCCAAGAACGCAGCAGTGCTCAGCTTCACCCACAGAAGATGCCCCACGACAGCAAGGGGGGCTTCCCCAGCAGGCTCTCTCTATAACTTTTCCACATTTATTTTTCTTTCCCTACGCAATGAAAGCAAATGACCAAATCTCAGAGGCTTTTGCAGTAGCAGCTGTCCTTTGGCCACCTGCACTTCTGCCATGCCACAGACCAAGGAAAGTCCCTGCAGGCACTGGGGCACTGCCCACCTCCAGATAGATTCCAGGTCAAGGCAGTTACCATCGCCCAGCTGCAGAAAGTCCCAGTGGCATAGGACTGGGAAACCCCCAGTCCCAGTCCACAGGCTGTTTAATATCCCATCAGGGTCCATATCCTGCAGCCCCGAGGAGATGAGGCCCCAAAACACATCCTGGCAACCTAGGACAAGGTGCAACAGCCTTGCAGAGGATGTGCTTCACCCTTGCTCACTGGCATTTTCCAGCTCATGCTCTAAAATCAGCTCCAGTCTTGTCCTTCCTTCATTCCCTGTCCCCACTAATCCTGTTTCCAAAGTGGTGGAGGAAACACAATGCAGGAGCCCAATTGTGGTCACTGACAGGAAACCAGCTGGAGAAGCTGCTGGGAGCTCGTTTTGGGGTGGAAAAAGGCAGGTGTTGAGCTCTCAAGCTGAGCACCAATCCAGGCAGGAAACACTTGAAAACGGGTTGAAAAGACCATTATGGGAACAGTAAACACACAACTCCAGTGCTCAGCAAACCACCACTTCCCAAAGGCATCGAGATTCGAGGATCTCAGCACAAGAATTGCTGTTGCAGCACACAGACCCCAAGCACTGAGATATCTATATGAACCACTCAAAGCACTTGTATCAAAGTACCACCAAGGTCAGCTGAAATTAAATCAGAGCCCTCCTGCAAGAATCAGCAGCCCACAGCAAGGGCCGAGCTCAGCTCCAGCTATTTCGGGACATCAGGACCTGCCCTACACATCCCCTGGGCAGCAAATGCCTCCGGTACCTCGTACCCTACCATATAGGAATCAACAGCAGGAGAAATCAGAAGTCTTCCCATTTTTTTTAAACTAGCTACAGCAGTTGCAGGCAACATTCCAGCCGCATCTAATCACGTTTTAACACTTAATAGCCTATTTTCCTCCGCTAATCCCCTGCAGCAGCAGCTCCACCAGTGGGATGTACATCGCCGCTGAAACCAGGCTGGGGTACAGCTGTGGGCAGAGGGACTGCTGCCAAATCCCTCCCCAGCCACATCACAAGCACCACAATTAAAGATTTTGGTGCTTTTTCAGGATCAGCCCCCTGCCTCAAGACACCTTGACTCTGTCAGTAAAACAAAACCAAAAGAAAGGTGCTTGGGAAAAAAAAAAACAAAACAAACCCAAACAAACGTTTTAGATTCTAAAGAGGAGGAGAGAAGAGGGCACAGAAAACTCAGTCTCTTGAGTCTAGAGCCCTTCCCAAAGCATCTCCCACATTCAAAATTTATAGACTTGTCTGTTCTGTTTTTTTTTATCTAGGTCTTTGTTTGTAGAGCAAATTCTCTCGGTGGCCATTTCAAAACAAAGGAACCTCTGTCTGTGTTTACTTGACAGTAGCGGATTAAGATAAAATAACTTGCATTTCAGAAGATTTTTTTATTTATTGTTAAGACGCAAAGCCTCCGCTGCATCAAATCACCAAGCAGAGAATCCATCTGAGGAATGATTTCTGGCACACACCGAGAAATCTGGCTGTTGGAGGGAGCCTCCGAGAAGGGAATTCACATATAAAAATAAAATTTTAAATGGGATTAACTTTTGGACTGTGACATTATCCATTTCTCCTTTTCATGCTCCTGCCTCACATCTATCTTCATTTTGGTTTTGACTGGCTGCTCACACAGTTCAGAAGCCAAGAAAGCTCTGAGCAAGTCTGGGGCATTTTCATAAGCTTCCCCTCGGATTGCAATATCCAAGGTTCAGTGCTGGGCTGGTCAGGACACCCAGGGAGAAACAGGAACAGTCCCTGCCTAGACTGGACCATGAACCATGAGTTTTACCACTTATCCACCACCCGACAGGATTTCTGTGACGCAAATGATTTTTTAAGTGCTCAGGTGCTGAGCTTAACCCCCAGCTCTTTGTAGCCAACCCAACCCTGCAGGCATTTAAGTGCATGGGCAGTTCCACCTGCACAGCATCACTGCTGAGCCTGGCAGGACACGTAGAAACAAGGAGCAGAGCAAAGAGCCACAAAAGCCAGGGTCACCCCCAGGAAGGGCCACGGGAGCGGACACTCGCTAGCCACAAATGTACCCAACTAAATACACCAGCTTTGCTGGTAAAGCAAGCCCACACCCAGACCGTATGGGAAGAGGATGCTGCCAGCTTGCAATGCTAAATTAATCAATTAATGAATAATGCTCAGAAGGGCCCATTAAAGCCCGTGCTTTGATGAGCCCATGCACAGAGGAGAGCGGCAGCAGGGACCAGGCTCCTTCCCCAGGCAGGACCACCACTGCACTCCAGAGGGTTTCACACCGGGAGCTTGGCTCCGGGAGATGCTCAAGCCCAGATTTCAACGCGTGGCAGATCTGAGGCCACACACCCAGTAACACCTCCAAAGCCCACAGCCTCGAACCTATCCAGGTTTGTGCAGATACTGGCCCGATTCCCACCATTACTCACATCAAGAGCTAATCAGCCCAGCAAAATTAACCTGCTCCTTTGAGCTCGTCTTCAGACCAGCATTGTGCTCTTAACAGCAACAATAACAACCAGCAATATTTCTTAGGTTTCCTTGGGATCCATAATGCATGGTAATTAAATGCCAGTTTGTTATTCAAACAGACCTATTGAGACTTCGCAGCACTAATAAGAGTTATACCCACTTCTGTTCCCATCAACCCACGCTGACTTCACCGTGCATTCGGTGTTCCTCCACGTGAGCTCAGCATCACCCCACCCAGGAGGGACCTCTGGAGTCCCCTTCCCAACCGCCTGCTCCAAGCAGCGCAGACCTGGGGGTCAGATCGAGCTGTCCACAGCCTCATGTCACCCAGATGTGTTTTGAAAGTCTCTAAGGATGGAGTTTCCCCATCTCACCAGCTTCCTGGAAGCTTTGACTCCCTATTTCCCAGTGGCACCAGTGAGGTTGCCCAGCATGCATCACTCCTCTTGTCTTTCCATGGGTGTGATAGTTGGGTTTTTCCAGCCATTGGGGCCTCCTCCAACAGCCACAACCTTTCAAAGGTGACAGAGAGGGGTCTGAAGTTACTTTGGCCAGCTCCTGTCCAGCCCTAGTCTTGTACGTGCCCTGAGGTCATGGTTCTGTTCTACTTTCGGGGTCTCTCACCTCGTGTAGCTGTGTGCTGAGAACAGCTACATCACCATGCGGAACAGCCAGGCCCTACATACCAGTATCACAGGAAAGGCTGAACCCAAACAGCCTGAACCCAGTGTTAGACAGCTAGAAAAAGCCTTTCAGGTTGGGCATGCCAAGTCCTGGGGACAAAGAATACAACCTTCTTCCAAAACAGCATCCTTTCTCCAGAGACAGAAGAGAGGATGCTTTGTGTTTCAAAACGGTGTGTAAGACGATGAATGAACCAAATCTTCCCCCAGCAAGAAACACAGCAACAGCCAAATTTGCAGCAATTCATCTGGAAGCAATACCTTGCTTGGAAAATCTATCCAATAAAGGAAAAAAAAAAGGTTTTATACTGAAATTCTGAGCTTCCTAACAAAGCAGGCCTTGCCTTAACTAGTTACAAACCTAAGAGATCAAAAGCTTGAATAATTAGAGGACCTAGGTCATAATTTTTTTTTTTCTTTAAATGAGACCAAGCAGCTGTTACCAGAAGCAACACCCAGACCCACACAGTCTTGGAGCAAAGCAGCGGGCATCTCCCCTGGGCAGCAAGGCAGGGACTCGCAGCACACCCCTCAGCAGAGCCAAGGGGGCCCACCGTGACCAGGAGCTCAGATGCGAGAGGGTGAACCCATTCACACACCTTGATTTAATCACCTAAAGCAGGTAAGCGTGGAGGACTCAGAGGTGTGAGAGCCTGAAGAAGGAGGTTTCTTTTGATCCAGCTCCAGGACTGCACCAACATTGCGCCCCGTGAATGAGAGAACGAGAGGGTTAAATCGATGACAAGAATAAGGATGGGGAAAGCTATTCCCCTCCCAGGCATCCACAAAGGGGATAAAGAAGCTGAATAACTGTCATCTTGCTATCATTTCACCACAACTTTAGAGTCCTCTGGGGTGGGGCCAGCAGCTTCTGGAGGTTTCTGGAAACGTTTGCTGCTGTTTGCAGCACGACCTGTGACACCTCTCAGCTCGGGCTGGTCCCTCTTTACCTTTCTTCTAGTTCTCTGCAAGCTCCCTGGGGATGCTGGAACAGAGGGCAGCTGTAACAAGTGACACCTTTTATTCCAAACGCGGGAACCTTTTCAGGACTCATCTCCTCAAAACCCAAGTGTGGAGAAGATGATGGTCCCAGGCTCCTGCCCACCCTCTCACGTGCCGCTTCTCATCTTGAGAAGGAAGGAATCCCCTACAACCAGGCTGCACTCACCAGCTGTCCTGGGAGCTGTGCTTGGCATGGGACAGGGACAGTAACACAGCACCCACCCTCCTTGCAGGGGCAGGTACCCTGACCATGGTAAAACAGGCAGAAAATACCAAAAGGCACTGATCCTGCAACCTGCTCTGGCTCAGGCTGAGGTCAGCCAGGCAAACACTAGTCCCTGGGGGAAGGGGCTTAATGCAGTTGGTGATAGGAACAATTAGGGGAGCACAGAGAGAGAAACACCATCCGCCACGTCCTCCATCCATGGGGCAGAAAACAAAGCCAGCTGCTGCAGGCTGCACATTATTCTCTTTGAAAGTCAGCTAAACAGTTTACAAGGACTATCCAACTTCTGGAAACCACTTCAGTCCTCTCCTTCTGTAGGAAAGAAACTATAATTTCTTCCAGCAATGCAAGGAAAGGATTTAATGCCCAAAAATCAAATTCCAGGTGAGGCTGGGGAGCTCAAATCCCTCCACACCTTTGGTATAGAGGAGAAAACCATGGTGGCCTGAGCAAGCTTATTTCACCCTGCTCACCAGAGTTCAAGCTGGGCATTTCCCTCTGTGCAATTCAGTTGTGCTGTTCCAGGCTGGGACCACAGAGGAAAAGTCAAGGCAAAGCTTGATTCAGTGTGGCAGTGTCCTCCCAGAGAAAGGGCAGGACACAATCCTCCCACTATAGAAGCTGTCTCCTGAGCTGACTGCACATCTCACTAAAAACAGGTTGGTTAAAAAAAAAAAAAGTAACAGAAAGCACACTTGCTAAAAATCAGAATATTTCTCTTCTACATTTCAGTACTTCCAAAACCACAAAGGCCATTTATTTTCCCATCCCTAAGGAACCATTTCTACTCTCCGCAGGTCAAAACTGCTCAAAACCATGGAGCCCTCCAAGCACCAAAGCCAAACTCTCAGCACATCAGACTGGGTGCAGCCCATGCAACCCACACCACCACCAGCAGCTGAAGGTCTGATCCCATCAGTCCCAGCCACTGGTGTTTTCCCATCCCTCTGCTGCAGGCCAGGGTCAGCAGCCACTCTCCAGCACACATGTCCCCACTGTGCCTGCACACCTCTGGATGTGAGTACAGCCAGGTTTCAGCCACATGGCTGCAAAGTGACCCATGCAATGGCAAGAAGGGCCAACAGGACCCCGAGCCGTCCTGACGTCCCTGAAACGGGTCAGGATGGAGCTTTGGGAATGGAGGCATCCAAGCACCATCCTCTGTGCATCCCTGGTGCTCACCAGCTCGGCTGGACCACGTGCCTGGGGGTCACTGAGCATCCCAGGGGACAGGACAGGCACAGATCTGTGCTCACCTTCGGTCCGGATGGTGAAGGGCGAGTCCCCCAGGCGCTTGGCTGAGAACTGCCCTCCCAGCGACGTCATTAGGAAGCACAGGGTGAAAAATCCAATGCCCAGCACAAATATCCTGTGGGAGAGAAAGCAGAGATGTAGCAAGATGTGATGAGGAATTGACTTGCTCCCGGGACAGCCCCAGCACCCTGTGCGCCCCTGGGGTAACCTGTCGGAACAGCAGCAGGAGCCGCTTTGCTTTGGGGTGTCTGGAAGAGCCAGCTGAGACAATCCTTCCCTCCCTCTCAGCTGCTCCATCCCTGCGGCTCACCCCATCCAGCCCAGGCAAGGAGCATCTCTGCGGCCCCAGCCCCACGAGAGTACACCAGCGCCTCACCCCAACCATGGCCAGAACCACAGGTGCTTCATGAAGAGCCACAAGATGCTTCTGCCCAAACCCTGGCACTGAGCAGGTGGGTTTTGCCTGAGAACACCCTCCGAAATCCCTGCCCCGATGGGCAGGCCTTGAGAGGGAGCGGAGGACTTGCACCTTAGGTGGGAAAGCTGAGCCAGACCACGACTGCCCTTATGATGCTCCACTAGATCCAGCCCAATAACCCAGACTGCAGGAACTGCTACAATAAACAATACTCATTTTCCTCCTGGGAGAGTCCAGAGAAAAGAGAGACCTTGTACCTTCCCTTCCTCCCAAAGGGTCTAAAAAAAAAAAAAAAAACCTTTTTTAAAAAAAACCAACTTTTTTTTAAAAAAAAAAAGGTCTTTTGTTCCCCCTGTAACTAGGCCACCAGTATTTGTCATTGTGTCCAGCATAGCCTGTGCACAGTGCAGGCAGGACGAGGAGGACCCACACTGGTGGCACACCGTGGCCTGGGACCATCCCATCGCCACTTTGTTCCTCCAGGCTGGCAGGAAAGCGGCTCCCGTGGGATGCGCCAGGCAGGATGCCGACCTGCACGTTGCTCCCAGCCGAGCTCGTGATCACCTCCAGCTGTGAGACAGGCAGGAGCTCGCAGCACTGCTTCTATTCAGGCCAAATTCAGGACAGTGACTCTTTTGGGGATGAAAAGTCTGAAGGCAGGAGCTCTGTGCAAGCAGGAGGGTTATTGTGCACTGTGGAACATAAAGCCAAGCCTTCCCGTCTCCTCGGCGTGCAAGCAGAGCACACTGCACTGAACACCTGGACTCCTTCCACCGCTGCTGCTGTCACCTCCTCCTCTCTGTGGAGGTGCAGCATCCTCCAACAGACACACGGGCAAAGCCCTGGCAGAGCCGCTCCCAGGCATCGTGTACAACAGCTCCCAGAGCCATGGCCATACCCGGGATCCCAGCCGGCCAAACCCAAGGAACATTTCAAGAAGAAGGAGGAGGAAAGACAACTGCCAGCCTCGTGAAACAACGGGTTTGTCATTCAAGACATAAATCTTACGTGGGATAGGGAGCTGAGTAAACCCTTGGGGGTGCCCGTTGGCATTTCTACCTCTCAGCATCCCCAAGACAAAGGGAAGCAAACCGCCAAACTGTGGAGGGCAGGAACCAGCAGCTCTCCTTTACAAGTTCACAGCATTATCCGCAGGGCTCAGGAGCCATGCACAGCAAACAGCACAGCCACCCAACACCGAAACCACGCTTTTCCAGAGAAAGGCTTGCAAAGGAGCACCACAGCCCTCCATCTAATCATTACTGTGTAGTTAAAAGGCAGAGGATTAGAAGCCAGCCATTAAGTCTGGACTACAACGTGCCAGCATTGCAATTATCTGTTGCTGGAAAGGGCTGGCAAATAGAGTAACTTGCTTCAAAGCACTCATTAGCTACAGGAAATGTTGTGGAGAGCTGAAGTACAGCGTCAAGCAGCTCAAGGACTGGGCTTCCCCAGAGAGATCTACTGGAGGAGCTCCCAGGGCAGGTCCCTACTGTCCCAGCACAGCGTGGCCAGGCTTGCCCTGCCTGGAGAGGCTCCAGGGCAAGACACGGCACCTTCCTGGGAGCCCACGAGCTCCGACGCTGCTGCCACACAGCCTGAGCCCCAGACCCAGGGCAGCTTTGCTCTCAGCATGGGACAGCTCAAGAGCAAAGGGTTTCCTCTGCCTGCTCCGAGGAGGATGCAGATGGGCATCGAACCCCCACTCCCACGGATCAGCCCTGCCTCATCCCCAGCTGGGTCCCAGCAGACCAGGGTCACCTGGTCATGGGCTCTGGACAAGCAGCTCCCAGTCCCCTTCTCAGCTCCTGCCTCATCAAGAGAAAAAGCGACACCCTGGGATCATTAGCATTAACAAGCTCTGCCAGCAGCACAAAACACCAGCACAAACGCTCACTAACCCTTTCGGAGACCCACAGCCAGGCACCGGGAGAGCTGACCCACCTGGGAGAGGGGACGCTCAAGCGCATCACTACAACTGCCTGACATCCATGTGCAGGCACACCGGGAGTGGAGCATCTCAAGTTCCTTTTATTTCTGAATGAGCCTGCCCTAGGGGGTGGAAAGCAGTTTAAACAGGCTATAAAAAGCAATGTGCACTCTGCTAATCCAGACTCCCATCCCTAAAGGCCTGGCTATAAGCATGGCTGGCATGCCCTAGAAGCAGCCTGCAGAGCACAGCCATCCCCTCCCCAGCAGATGCTGACGAACCATCCAGCTGCAGCGCTTGCACGCAGACATGACTACGGACCTCAGCCCCTCTCCCAGAGCAGACCTTGGAGGAGGGTTTACAGAGATCTGCCGTCCAGCTCTGGCAGGGAGGTGATTGCGGAGGCAGCAAAGCATCCTTGATGCTGTGAAGCAACGTGGTGTCCCGTTAATTGCTTGGAGAGGGGGTGATTCAGGGACATTAGTCCATTCCCATTACCACACCCCGTGCCCAGCCACACAGCACAGTGCTGGCTCTGGAAGAGGTGCTCAGGAACACGACAGAGGGGATTGCAGCTCCCAGCTTTGCCTTGGAGAGCTGAATTTGTCCTTAGGGCAGGGGTGGGGAACACTGTCTGCTGTGGCACCTCCCTGGCAGGAGAGAACAGCACAGTGGAGAAGGCACAAGCTGGAGGAAAAGGTCAAAGCCCAGCCATTACCTGCAACCAAGGGTCCTCCCTGGGAGCACCTCATAGTACAAAACCCACCCAAAGGCCCCATCCTGCTGTCAGCTGCTCCCTTCCTCAAGGGGCATTTTAACAAAGCATCACCTGATTAAATAATCAGATCTGATTCTGCTCTTCATTCTCACCTCTCCTATTGACAATACCTTCATCATTATGCAAGACCTTTTTTATGCATTTTAATCTTCATAATTATACTATGGCAAGGAGTGATGGTTAAACACCAAGAAGAAAAGGAGGAAGGAAAGAAAAAGAAGAAAGAAAAAGGGGAAGGAAAGAAAAAGATACAAAGGTGATCTGTGCTGTAGCATCTCATTAGGAGACATAATGGTTTTCATTTTGACTGGATTACAGAGAGAGTAGGGGAGACACAGGATCCTTTTTCCTAACAAAAAAAAAAAAAAAAAAAAGGATAAAAAAAAAAAAGGATCAGAGCCTAACTGAAATTGGATCCAGAAGCAGATCCAGCCCAGCAGCAGGGCTTCAGGGAGCACAGAGCTTGCTGGGATGGGCTCTCATCCTGAGGATCCTATCTCTTTTACTTTGTGCTGATCTTCTCCAGGGGAATAAAAAAGCTTGGCCAAGCCTTAACTGAGCAGAAACTCCTTATGCAGAAAACAAATAGCATGAAGTAGGTAGAATAAACCAGACCCCAGGTATTCTAAATTGCCCATCAGATGCACTGAGTCCTCTGCCCCCAAAATCAAGTCTAACTCACTGAAGACCACGGAGCTCCAATGACCAAATAACATCCACTCTGCATGCTGGCTTTGCCTGTCATCCCACATTACGTTTAATTCATTGCCTGGGCACAGTTCTGGTGCCAAGTCCCTCTCCACATCCTCCCCAAACTGAAATGTTCACAGTTCTGGATTCTGGCTTGATGCCCAAAAGAGAAGGAAGCCAAATTCTCCGAGTCTTTAGTGAAAATTGGAAGTGATGCCCCAGTCATTGCAGATTTTGGCCCATGGAGGTGAAAGCTGGATACAGTCAGGAGGGTCTGAGTGATGAGTTGTGAGGCGATGGGGGGAGGAAGGCCAGCAGCACCCAGTGGGACGGGGCTGTGACACTGGGACTGCATCCACGGTGCTGCATCACCCAGCTGGGACCCACAGCAAGACGGTGCACAGGAAACCAAGGGCTACAGAGACAGGTAACATCTTTTATTAGACAAGTTTTCAACACCAAAGTCTCTTGAGCCCAAAAACTGAGCCACAATTTCTAACAGCAGCAGCAGTCGGGCTAATAAAAGATTCTCCCTCTCCTGCAAACCTTGTTTTGCTCAGAGCTCGACACGGTCACGGCGCTGTTGAAATGATGCTCAGCCACGGGGATCGTCCTCAGCGGAGACCAGAGTGAATTCTCTTACTGGCCAACGTTACAGACACACAGAAAGCCTGGTTTTGGTTTCCAGATGGCAAACTTGCCTGAACTCCCCATGTTCTGCAAAACCAAGAGCTGGGCAAGCTGGACCAGGGCTCCACAACTAATTAATGCCCAAATCGGGCACTGTCACAGATGAAACACCCTTTGCTGCTGAGATGAAGTCAGACTCATCCTTGGACATTTCTACACATGGTTTCTAGACCGATTTTCTCTCTCCCCCCTTCCCATTTGCTGCAGGCGCTTTCAGAGCTCAGGGCTTTGCATTGCTTTGCTAAGCACGTCTGGAGCGTGGTTAATGAAATGTTTTGGTGCAAAGGGTCAGGTTTCCTGTTCACTGTTTGCTGATGGCACCGCTGCCAGGAGTCTGCACCAGGCAGGGGATCACACCACAGGCTTCCCTAGAGCAATGAGCACTCAATTTACAGGACCCCTCCTGACTGCCAGTATCTGCTCCCACTCCTGTAGGTCATCCCTGATTCACATCAGCTGAGAATGTGGGGTGCTGATTTTAGGGGAGCACTGCTGATTTGTACCAAGTTATGGCAGGAGTGGGGCAGTGCCAACGCTTGCCCACGTTGGTCTGGGAGCGAGGGGACACAGGACAGTGATGTGGAGGGGTCACACTCAGCATGACATCGATGTGGAGGAGGTGCAGAGCTGGCCACTGCGGGACAGCTGGAAGCGGATCTTGGGAATTTCTCCTCTTACACAGGAAAAGCCTGACTGGTTAACAATGGGGTAACTCCGCTGGTTCCAGTGGCACCCGTAATGGTCGGCACTGGTTTGAGCAGAAGCCAGCCCGGGACACACAGGAAGGATGGTGCGGGTGCGCCACTCTGCTACAGACACCAGGGACCCTCCAGCCTGGTGCTTTCCTGCCATCACAAACCCCTCGTCCACACGCATCCTCATCTCCAGTGGGACTTTGTGTCTCCCTCACTGTGCTTCCCCAGCCTGATCCCAGGTCACTGCTTCCTTCCCACCTCTCTCACAGTCATTCCCCACCGCACACTCAGAGCAAGCCCAAGCCGTAGGGACCCCCATGCCCCTGTTCTGCCACCGCTTTCCACCATCCCCTTGGCCAAGTTCCTCAGGGTACTGCTGCGGGATCCAGCAGCAGGAGTCCCTCCAGCAAGCAGTGCAGAGCCAGGCAACTCCCTGGGAGAGGCAGACAACATCTCCAAACCTGATCACAAGCGAGCGGCGCAAGCACAGCCCCATCTTCTCTTCCCAGCTCTGGGCGGTAGCCTGGGCTGAGCAAAAAGACAGCGGCCAGACCCCTCCAGCAATCCCAGGTGATCCCCAGCCCCCAAACACAGTGAGGAGCACTGGCAAGTTCGGGACTAGGCTCACCCCACACTGTGCTTCACCCCCCAGGCACTTTCTTCTGTGTGTTTTTGGTCCCTCTCTCCATAGAGAAACCAAGCAATTACCAGCATCTCCCATGTGTCTCAAGCCTGGGATCAACCAAAGCGCATCTCCGGTGAAACAAGGAAGCTGGAGAGCAAGGACTGGAGAAGGGAAGCGAATGCATGGAGGCAAAACTGGGGAGAGTTACACCAAGGGGAAAAAAGCAATAGGTGGGCATGGGCGTGCTGGGGCCGGAGGGTTTCAGGCTTGAATATCAACCCCAGCCCCGCTGACAGTTCAGGGTGGGTTCCACAATCCCCATCAGCACCAGCAGATTTAAAATCGAGGAACCAATTCCCCCCCCCCCAAGTACCACCACCTCCGAGGACGGTATTAAAAAAAGACAGCAGCAAACAGCCCTGAAATCAACCCCCAGAATACACCTGCGGGTGGGGTGACCCGGGAGCCGCCAGGCAGCCGCGCTGCGGGACCGGCACGCTGACCTGCGGGCAAACTTGCCTGGATCCCTGACATCCTCAGGCGGGCTCAATCCCACCCCTCCCGCGAGCCGCAGACACACACACCCCCCACCCGCAAAATGTGCTCCGACAACCGCTTCCCAGCCCGCAGGGGCCGAGCGAGGCGGGGGGAGCCGGGAGAGGGGACAAGAAAACAACAACTTTACCTAAAGGGTCTCAAGGTGACGAGGCATCTTCTGACCATTATC
>NW_020799123.1:5193650-5243489 GCF_003259725.1 Athene cunicularia
CTGGCGGGGGGGGGGCCGGGGGAGGGCGGCAGGGAGGCGTCCTTGGGAAGACAAAGAAGGGGCCGTGAGAGCCGAGGCAGGAGAGGCAGCTGCTGAGCTCAGCAGAGGTGTTCCCGCCTCATGTCTGAAGGGTGACAGGCACATAAAACCTCTCAAAACGGGGACTTAAAGCAGCTGACTGTGCGCAGAGCCCAGCCCCTGACTCGAGGGCACCCAGCCGGCGCTGAGGGAGGGGATGCATCACCCCGTGGGGTGCGCACAAAATCGCAGAGAGCTGGAAGGAGCCTGTCACCCCCGGGCTGCGGGACACGACCAGGCTCCTGTCTGGGGGTTCTGGTGCAGACAGGGCCCCCTCGTACCATGCTGGTCCCTCTTGATACCACCCTGGGCACCATGAAGCACAGGGTGACACTGGGGGAAAGCTGCCCCTTTGCCTCCCCTAGGGTGGGACACTCTCCTGCCATGGTCTTTCCCAGCCCTTCTCCACCCTGTTTCCCAGGTGAGAAACCTCCCTCCAACCCCAACAACCTGGCATGGCTCAACCACCTACTCTGCGAGTGCTGTGCAACCCTCCCAGCGCCACGCAGCCAACCACCCCCTCTTTTATAAACTAATTGTGGGCTCCTTCGCTTGTGCAGAATCCCGGTGTTTTCCCATGAGGCTGATGTAGAAGAAATGCCGTGTTATGACTGCTCTGATAGCGTGGCTCTGATCTCCACAGGGATCCCAGGCACTCACTCTGCTCCCTTCTCCCTGATGGAAACCAGGGGTGGCTTCGGTCAGCAGAGCTCCAGGTGGCATATGGTACAACAGCATCAGCCACAGGCGAGCTCAGAGATGAAACACAGCTGGAAATTTTCCATGAAACAGCAGTTTTGTCCCCATGAAACAGCACTTTTTGCCAAGGAGAAGTGAGAAGAAAAAAACGTATCCTTTAGGGTTTCATAAATACAAAAGGATTTTTGTGTTCATCCACACTTTTTGTGGCCAGGGAAGGAGTCATTGCCACACCAGGTCTGAGCAGGATAATACCAGGCTGAGGCAGATGGACACACAGACTGAGAACTTGCAGAAAGCGAGGCTCAGGAGCAGCAGTCAGCACTGACAAGCCAAATTCAAACCCTCAGGTCAGCTCTCCCTCACCTTCACTACAGGCAGCCCAACCAAAACCTTAGCAAGGACACCCTCCCCAAAGCCTGTCCCGTGGGGACCTCATGGGCAACCACCATGCGGACCCCCTGGGTTGGACAGACACTGAACTCCAGCCTGTGTGCCTCAGTCTTTGCCATTTTAGGTGCAGCTGGGTTCATCTGGCCTTCTCTGGAAAAAACACTTTGGTTTTTTTAGCCTGTTTTTTAGGCAAGGAGGGAATCAGCAGGCTAATGAAGGTGCTGGGGGGATCCTACCACCCCTGATCTCCTTCCTCCTGCCCGCTCCCTCCATGCCCAGCTCCTGCTTCTCTGATAGGAAAACCTTAGCCCCCACCTGAGCTGTAAAACTACCTTAAAACCTGGTGTTCCCCCACTTGCTGATCTTGAGAGCACCGCTCCAGCGGCAGCCCTTTGCTCTGAGACCAGCTCGGCATGATGGGGCTGGAAACCTTCCTAATGCGCGTAAACACACACCATGAAGTGGTCAATGGAGCAGCCAAATCGCTGCCTCCCAGGTGCCAGGAGCCAGCCACGCCTTCCCGAGAGGTTGGGGGGAAAAACAGACCATCCCATTGCAGGGAGTGCAGAGCAGGGGGCTACGAGAGTTCCAGCATAGGGTGAATTTTGCTGCAGGATGGGACCCCCCCTCTCACCTGCATAAGGGTAGTGCCAAGGTCCCTCTGTGCATCCCACAAGCTCTGGGTCGTGCCGAGTGGCAGCTCTTCCCTGAGGCCAATGGCAGCAGCGTCCCATCAGGAAAAGGCTGGGGTATGGCGAGGCAGAACACATTAATTTTTTAAGACTTAGGGATGAGGGTCATCAAGGAGGAGAAGCGATGGGAAAGGAGATGGTGCCCCCCCTGTCTCCTTCCAGGGCTGACCCCGGGCTGGAAATGCCCCCCGAGGGTCTGGCCATTTCTCGGGCAGGCAGAAGGCAGCTCAGCCACTTTGGCTTCCTCCAAGCGCCTGCTGCAGTGCCAGCCAGCAAAAAATACAAAATAAATTAAAATGCAGAAATCTGCTCTTGGCAATCCCCATTCAACAAGCTTTTATTTTGGCTCTAGCCAGCATATTAGACGGCAACTCTCCATTACTCTGCACGGCAGCACAGAGGCATTAGTGAGGTTGTAACAGCCCCATTAGCAATGTGCAAAACCCCATAAAGCCAGCGATTAGTGGGTGAACCCCAACGTGCAGGGACACCTCCATGCCTGGCAAGGGAAGGAGGGAGGGAAGGAGGGAGGGAGGCCACCAGAGCCGCTGCTCCCCTTGCTGCAGCAGTCCTGCCTCTTGTTGCAGAACATCCAGCCTCATCCCGAGGCCATGAGGCCACGCAGGAGAGGGATTGTCCAGAGATGGGGAAAAGCATGTCCCATATCCACAGCCTGGGAGGTGCTGGGGTCAGCAGGGAACAACTGCACTCACAGAGTTACCTCCGCTGCTCTCAACTCCTGCCAGCCCCGTCCTGTGCAGGATCCATCCCCCGGCGATGGGAATGTGGTGTTCTCTGCCCGCCAGGGGCCCTTGTCCCTGAGGAGAAGTGCTGCAGCAGACAGTCCCTTCCCTGTGCTGCTGCTTGAAACAAAAGCTTAATTAACTACCAGTTCGCTCTCTGTTGAGAGGGATAAATCTAAAATCCAAGGATGGTAATAAAGTGGTGAATTATCTTCTTCAGCAGCTGAGAAGCAATGGCCCCAAAAATCAATGTACTGAAGTTATATGTACACACACACACACGCACACATGTATTTGTTATTATTACAAATTGGGCAGCAGCAGGGAATGGAGAGAACTAATTCAGCAGCTGACTGGTACGAAAAAAATCAGTTTTCTACCAGTTAGAGCCCTTGTCTGCTGACGCAGAACTCCAGGACACAACTTACACGACAAGTGTGATCAAGTTAATGCCACTTTATTAAGGGATACACAGCAATTTATAGACCACCATAAAGCACACACGCAGGTACTTGATTGCTAATAGGCTGAAGCTACTTGTCCACACGCCCTTTTGCCCTCTATGATGGGTCCTTGTGCGGTGTCCATGCACCATTCTTCTGTTAGGAAAACATCTTGTTTTCCACAGTCCAGCTTCCTTATCTTTTTGCTACGCACGCAGTTTCTCAGCCCCTTGGCCTTGCAGGTGTTCTTTACAACAGCCACAGACTGTTGTTACAGCAAGGCCCTTTGGTCTGGATCGTTCATAATATGTCTGTTGTTTTCCAGCCATTCCACACTTGCCCAGCCAGAGGTATACATGGAGCGTTTCTGGTATGGGCTCCAGACAGCCACCTCCACAGCCCTGCCCGTACCCCAGGGTAGAGCCACGGTTCCAGCGCCAACACCAGCACATCCCCTGGCAGCCTGTGCCACTGGCCCAGCAAAAGGGGAATTTTCAACTGATCTTGAGTAGCCATGTTACCACGAGTCCCAGAGCTCCCTAATCCAGCCATTGCTGGGCAGAACGTGATGGTTTAGATCAGCACAACCAGAGAAAAGGGGTTCTAAATGCGAGGTGGGCTGTAAACCACCACAGACAAAGCTTAAAATGTCATATTGCTGTAAAGGGTACAGAGTGGCAGTCATCACTGCTCAGCCGCAGGCAGCACAGCCATGGGCACCTCCAGACAGCTCACAGTGACAGTGTTTATGTCGGCTTTTGGTGAGTGATGGCCAAGTGCTGCCAGGGCTCCACAGCCACCCCAGGACCCTCCAAAGAGTCCTTGCTCCAGACCAGGACCCCTCTTCAATGCTTTCCAAAGCCTGGAGCTCAGACTCTGCCCATGTTTCTTCTTGGAGCCTCCTCTCAAGCCTCAAGCTACTGGGTCTTCATGAAAAAATAATGATCACAGAAGAGAAGAATCACAGCAAACCACCGAGTTGTAATGTGCTATGACAAGCTACTTTCTCAAGTTCTCCCGGCACACAATTTTGCCCTTGAGATAAGACATATCATTTGATTGCAGGAGCTGCAATGCCCAAATGCTTTGGGCATAAGATCACTTAGTCACAGTAACTTCTCCATCCCCCTCAAGCAACATTGCTGGGTACAAGGCACTCTTTATTGATATAAAACAACTTAGCTCCATCACTGGCTCAGCTTCAATTACTGTATTCACGCTTCTGTCCATCTCTGTAGCAACAAGGCAGAAAGGCTTCGAGGCTGGTACTGATCTCCTGCGCCAGCGAGTATCACCAGCCACCCCGCCAGCACGGAGCTGCCTGCCAGCGCTGCGATGTGCCCGTACAGGCAGCCCCACTCCTCCCCTTCAGTGCATCGAGGCTTTCTGCCTATTCCCAGGGGTGGCAAAACCAGCCCAAACTTTGCTCCTATGTCAGTGTTTGGAGAGAGCACTGGGCAAAGAGCAGAGGGGGGTGGTGGTGTCCCAAAGTCACCTTTGCATCCCCACCTACAGGGAGTCCAGGAGCCACATGTGTCCCCAAGACTGCTGAAGGGGACCAAGAGAATCTGGGAGGGACGGTGGCTGGTGGAACATCCCTCACAGCAAGCAGCACGGGTGGCCTTGCTGCTGCGGTGCACTGAAGCCACAGGGTGTATAAGACTCACCCGCTGGCTTATGATTGCTGCCTCCAGAGGATGGAGCGTTATCCTGCAAAGCTTGAAAACCCCAAGTGCTGCTCAGCTAAAGGGCAGCTGCGAGAGGGCACCTGACACAAAGCTGGGGGGTGTTTGACCCATCACCAGGGTCCCAGGGGCTGTCCTCTGGTCCCTGGGGCTCTCTGCACAGCTGGGTCTTGGTGAGGTGCAACGTAACCCCAGGCAGACACTGTTCTCTGCCCCCTCCTTCCCTAGGACGGCAGCTGGGAGCCTGGCGGTGACGTATAGCACCTCTGCACAGCTGAAAAGTCAGAGCCAGCAGCATCCCCCAGAGATGGATTGGGCAGGGGAAGAGGCTGGTTTCAGCCCTCAGCCGCTGGGCCAGGCCCTCCCTGGGGAGAGCAGCCGGGGAGCAGGACGAGCACTGGAACCCTCGCTGGGCTGGGGCTGCCATCGCCTGGCTGCAGCCCACAGTGCTGGTAGCACAGCACAGGACACAGCGCCGGGGCTCAGGTACCTGCTGGAGGGGCACGGCCAGGTCAGGTGTAAAACATGGGATTCTACAGCGCCTGTCAGCACAGGGCAGTGTCAGCACAGCCTTGCACGGGGAATTCAGGAAGCTCCTGCCCTTGCAAGCATGTCAGCACTGTGAATCCTTCACTTCCATTAGCTGCTAATTCACTTACAGCAAAGGAAAATAATAGAGGTAAGGACCACTCCTCAGCTCCCAGTAGGATTGTATGTTTTGAGAGCAGAAGGGAAGCTGAATTTCCCTTTCTCTTCTTGAAGAAAGAAATTAGTGCATTTTTCTTTCAATGTTAATTAAAACCAGCAATGACCCTGGCTTCACCAAGAAGAAAATGCAAATGGTAAAAGGAAAGACTGAACCAGCTTTATTGGTCAGAAAGGTTTCCTGACTGCCCTGCTGCAAAGGGAGATGCCCAGAGGAAACAAGAGCAGCAATTAAAAATTAAAGAGAGAAGGAGAGCTGTACAGCAGATCACCGAGATATATTCGTATCGCTGCAGTGCATTAAGAGGGCTGCAGCTCCCCTGGGGAACTCCTGACACCCCTGGGAGCTCAGCTGCCTGCCCGGGCAGCTCTGCCCAGCTCAAGGGCAGGGAAGAGGAAACAAAGAAGGGACCAAGCCGGGGGTAAATGAGAGCAGCAGGGCAGTGTGGGAGATGCTGAACCACAGCTCCCAAGGGGAGCAGAGCATCCTCCCTCTGGGTGAGGTTATGTGAGGCTAAACCCCCCCGAGAGCCCCCACCAGGAAGACAAGAAGGCAGTGTGTTCTCAGTTGGATCTAGACACCTCCAAAATAAGTCAGACCCAAGGGCTGGATCTGTCCCTTTTCTGGACAGACTTCTCCGAGCTGCCAGTTCAGGTTTGCCTCCTCCTCTGCCTGCTGTCACACTCAGCTGAGCAGCGTTCTCCAGCCCGGTGCAGTCCCGGGAGGACACTCCACTGCTCAGCCATTGAATTAGCATCGAAAGGACATCGCACAGGGGAGGCCGCAAGAAAAATAGGCTGGAGGAGCCTCCCGGGCTTATTAACACATTGTACTGAGCTCCTGCAGCAAGTGCTGCCTCCCCAGCCAGGGGGGTCCAGGGGCCATCGGTGCCCCCACAGCCATCCCACAGGATGGATTTTATATCCCCCAGGGCTCAGCCAAATGAGCTCGCTGACCTGGTGGCATCAACACGTGCAATTTGGAGAAATGTAGGAGCTCAAGAAAGAAGGAGGATGCAAAATGGTGCCACCACGAGGCTGGGAAAAAGTGAGAACTTATAACCCCCCACAACAGCCTCCGACACGTGCATGGACTTACGCCGAGGCCCAGGGTTCATATCAACAGCCCAAAGTGAGCCCGGGGAGCCTGGGCAGGACACTTCCACCCCCTGCGACACATCTGGGGAGCACCAGAGTTGGGAGTCTGCAGAGAGCAGCAGGCTGCTGGAAGGCTTGCACCAGCATTAACCAAATTAAGAGGGACAAGGTATGTCGAGCTTCAGCTGTAGTTAAAGAAAATAAAGTCTGGGGTTAGGAGAGCAAGAACTCTTCAGCCTTTTAATTACTGCAGGAGAGTCACCGGTGCTGAAGGGAGCTCGCAGCCCTCCCTGCTGGGGTTTGTAAGGAGTTTGCTGCCTCTGCCCCACATACACCGTGTCCCTGAGCCCAGCAGCTACAGCGCAAGCACCCAAAGGGGAGCTGAAGGCGTGTGCCCACCCTCCCCATCTGCTGCAGCCCATCAGAGGGGAGAGAAGTGCCATTGTCTCAGCCAAGGCAGCCCCAAAGCTCCCCCCAGACGCTGGCACACCCCAGGCAAAGCACTTCTCCTGCTGACATACGCGCAGTTCTGCAGCCGGGCAGCGAGCGCATCTCTCCGCGATGTGAGCCATACCTCCTTGTTTCACATCTCATAAACCCATCCCGCTCCCTCACTTACTCCTTGACTAGTGGAGCCCCAGCTCTCCTCCAGAGCTGCCTCAGCTGCCACATCCCGGGCAGGCCGGGGGAACACAACGCTGGGATGCCCCACAGCATCTCCCATCCCTCTCACCTGGCTGTCCCCGGGGGGGCAGGGAGGGTATAGAGACAGAGCATTATAACTGGGGAGGTGACACAGCCCCGCCAGCAGCCAGGGCTCCACAGGCTCCTGCATTGCTTATTAATGCACGTTCATTATCCCAGAACAGAGCATTCACACATGGCATCTCTGCAACACTGTGCCCAGCATCTCACTCCCCCTTACCTCACGTTTCTCACAGATAACGGAGAAAAAGGCCCAGCCGTGGCTGCTGCTGGTCCCTGGGGGCTGGCAGGGGGAGACAGCAGTCTGGGCATGCCAGAGCCAAGCAGGAATGCCAGGGCTTCGCTCCGGTAACAACCTGGGCCTCATCTCACTGGGAGAGCTGCGTTTTGGGGACACTTGGGACACCTCTGTGCTGGAGACTGGGCATGGCAGGATCAGGCCCCTCCACTGTCTGGTTTTGGACACAGTCAGGAGAAGAGCAGAGACGAGCAGCACAGGCCAGGGCTCCCTGGGGTGCCCTCACTGCAGCGAGGACATCAGAAGCCTCCAGCTGGGTCTGGGGGGTCCCTACCTCCTACTGGGCTTTCCTTCCAGTCACCGGGTCAGTAACTGGAGGGACAGAGCCCCTGCCATGTGCTGGATGCTACCCAGGTCCATCTCTCAGCATTCAGCTGAGCTACTGCACCCCAACAGCCCCAAAACACAGAGCAAGCACAGCCACGCTGGGCATCTACTGCAGCAGCAGAATTGCACCAAGCAAACCAAACACACCAGCCCAGTGCTGATGGAGACAGACACAGATACTGAGCACAGGTAGCTTTCATTGTCAAGCCTCTGTCTTAACACAAAGCACCTGGTAGACCCTGGGAGCCACGAGCACCTTCTTCATCCTCCCAGCCTTGTCCAGCAAGGTCAGCTCCAGGCACAGGGCACAGCCCCCCAGGAGCTGGTGATGCTGGGGATTATCCAAGCATGGAGCAACTGGGGGCTGAGGAGGGGTCACCAACCCAGAGACCTCTCCAGCCAGCACTGGGGGGATGCTCAAGGTGATTTCTTTGGGTGCCCGCCAGCCCTAGCTATGCTGCATAGCAACCTGCTGGGAGGCAAAAATCTGAGAGAAGTTTCCTTTTGCATCCCCATCTCTGCCAAAAGTCTTCAAAAATCACCCAGGAAATCATATATTGTTTTGACTTACTCAAATTCATAAAGCAGCAATTGGAAAGCCCCCAGCTATGGGCTGAGATCATGCAATTAGACCATTAAAAAATAAACCTCTGAAACCCTTAGACATTTAAACCTGATAGGCCATATGAAGAAAAATGTTCACTTTTCATATACAAAGAGTGGAAATCATTTTAGATTTTTATTATTATTATTTTAGAAAGGAAATAAGCATATTTCAATCCAGTCAAGAGTGAAATTGAGTTTAACAACAAAGCAATTTCTATTAGTGAAGACCCAGGGAAAAAAAAAAAAACAACGTATGGATGAATAGAAAACTCCTGGAGAAATGTGTCTGACAATGGTGGAATTAGGAATTAAAAGTGACTTTGCTTTACTGCTGATAATATAAGCACATAATGATCTACCTCATAGCTAATGTGCTCCCTTCCCATATAAACACTGTAAAATCACAACAGCAGAAAAGATCGGGATTGAATTCTACTCCCCTTCCAGCAGGGAAGGGAAAGGGGTGCTGTGCCTTTGCTGGCCCCCATTAGGGCTGGTCCTCTTTCTCCTGGAGAGCACCTGGAGCAAGATCCAGGCCTTCACATCCACAGCAGGATGCTTTAGTCTGGGTTGAAAATGGGGTGGCTTTCACCCCCACTGAATACCTGGGGCTGCCCTTCGCTGCGGGCAGAAACACAGGCAGCAGCCTGGCAGGGCTTGCGTATCCCAGAGGCAGCTGCTGTAGGGGAAGGATATCCAATCCCCCAGGACACTTCTCGCTGTGCCTCTGCCCCTGCCACCCAAGGGGACCAGTGTCCTGGAGCTGGGGCTGAGCTTCCCGCGAGGGACGTGGAGCCATGGCAGCCTTCTCCCCCTGCTCCCAGCCCCAGCGATCTCCTTGGTGAATAATAACCTGTAATTAGCTGCTTCAATTGCATTGCTTTGGTGTGTGGTTTGCTTTCCGGATGGCCTCCTGCCCCTTCACCTCGGTGAGGACAACAGAGACAGGAGAAAGGTGTTTCTGCCTCCTCCAGCCTCAATGCCCTGGGGTGGATCTGACCATCGCCGACGGAGGCTGTGAGAGGAGAGGACCCCCGCACTCCCACCACCCACAACCACACAGTCCAAAGCTGGGGGTGCTCAGCAGCAGCAGATGCACAGGGCAATGGTTGGGCAGCATCCCTGCTCGGGAGAGAGGCAAAGGAGAGCTCCCAAAGCCAGACAGAGCTGCGTCACAGCTGCAGCCTGGACCTGCCAAAACCCACCCTCGTGAACACCAGCTCCTGGCCAAATCCTGCCCTACCATGCAGGTTGTGTGTTAGCATTCACCTCCCCCTATATTCTTTCCCATCCCACTCTTCTTCACCTTCTCTACTCACTGCTCATGCTTTTGGGGACAGGCAGCAGCCAGCTCTCGAGTGTCCCCCCACCACCGCTGAGCCATGAGTGACCCCGAGGGGCCACATCCCAGAGCACTCAGCTTCACCATGGGTTCTCTCCAAGATGACAAGGTGTCATTGATCCTCATTTCGAGTCATCTTCATTGCCAAGGATCTAGGTCGTTGGGTTAAGAATTGGAAGTTTGAATAGCCTAAAGTACCAAATCTTAAAGCAATTACACTGTCCTAAATCTTTATTGGCTTTAAAGATTAACTTCTCGTCTCCAACGAGGCAGCTCCACTTGTTTCCCCTCAGCAGGATTCACAATTTGAATACGGAGACAAAGGAATATTGATCACACTGTATAGTACTAAATGGAATTTTTTGCACCATTTTCTTTCATTTTTCTTTCTATTGTTCTTCTCCTGTAGACGAACCAGTGAAGGTGAACTACTGCAGGAGATGGAGATGGGGTCACCAGGCGCTTTGTCATGGAGGCTGAGAGGAATGCAAAACTCAATTTCAAGCAAGTCCTGTTCCCTTTGAAGTCAATTAAGCAGCTCCCGAGGACCTTGGTTGAAAGGAGACGGACAGAAGCAATCAGGGGGAGAAGCAGTTGAATAAGAGAGCAGTAAAAGCACAAAACCACTCCCTAAAACGCTGATGATCCATCAGTTAAGAGGGTCTGGGAAGGAAGACAGGATCTCAAGACCTGATTTTATACCAGTCCCCCATCCCCAGCCCAGCAGAGCACGGCTGGGTCACGCTGCCAAAGCCACCCTGGCCCAGGACCCCACTATGGGGGGACAGCCATGACACCGCCCTTGGTGGGTTTTCCCTGGGGTCAGATCCAGGCATGGGTTAGGGATCAGGAGTATCCATTAGGGATGAGACCTCAGTCAGCCCCCAAGGGCACTTCTCTCCATCCCGGGGAGATTCCCCTTGCTTCAGGCTCAGGAGCCCCCTGGCACGATGGGTGTCCAGAAAGGGGCACCATGAGGAACACGTGGAGGCATTTGTGGGAGCCAGAGGGGCCCTGGCATGGATGGAAAACTGACTGAGAACAGACAGTCCCTCGGGGCATCATGGTTTGGGTTTCTCCCCTTACATTTACTTACACACAAGGCAAGAGTACACTGCTGGCAGAGAGTGTGTTCCCACATTTACCCACGTCAAAGCTGTCTCAGAGCCCATCTCTTCTGAATTTCTGAAACCAAGAGGAGAAAATCAGAATCAGCAAAATGAGGAGCAATTGGAGCTGTGCTTGGCATTCGTGAGGATTGATAAATCTCCTCCAACACCAGTAAATAACCAGACTTTGCTTCTTGCTCGGAGGAAGGAGCATCCCCCCTCCAAACACCTGCAATAAGACACTTGCAATTACTGCTTTGTCTCCTGGAAACTAGTAAATAATTCAAACAAACCCCTTTTTTTCCTTTTGTTTTTCATTTTAATTAATCCACATAGAATTTTGTCCTGCAAACACAATCACAGCAGCACAGGAACAGCAGGTAGAGAATCTCATTACCCAGCTTAGCAGCCAGATCCTAGAGCCATTATTAATAGAGACTTCACTGCGTGAGGAATTAATAAAACCCGACGGCGAGGGGGAAGGGAATCGCTCCTTCTGGAGTGCATCGCCCTCTCCGCCTTGTCCCCAGGCTGTCTGACAGTTGGAGGTGCTGGGGGGTTGCTGTGTTTTAAGGACAGGCAGCACCTTGCCTCCTGCAGCACCCCGTTGCTTGGCCCTGCGGCCAAGTGCCACCTTCCCCTGTCAGTGCACGTGGTCCGGGAGAAGCTGTGAGGTTCAACGCAGAGCGAGGAGATCAGGCAAACTGCCTCAGCATGTGCAGGTCATTGCACAGACTCTTGCTCAGCCGCTGGCAGGAGGCAGAGTCCAAACGCTCTTCTTCACGGTGCTACATTAATCCTTCCTTTCTCTCTCTCGCTACACCAGTTACACCAGTACCAGCCGCAGCTGCAGAGCACTGCCTTGGCACCAGGAATTGCTCTCCTCTGGTGGTGCCATTGCAGAGATGCAAACGCCCGGGCCCTCCCAGGTACCTGTGCTGGGAAGAGAGAGCAGGACCATGTCGCTCAGCACCCCAGCTGTAGGGGCAGACCCCCATGCCCAGCTGCTTTTGGGGGTTTGGACCCTGCTCCGACGCTCATGCCCACAAGCCCCCTGTGCTCATGGCTCTCCTGCAGCGAGCACCCAGTCATCCATCCATCCCTGGGTGCCGGGTCACACTTCCTGGGTGCTGGGACCATTTTCTGAGTGACCCCGCGGGAAAGGTGTTTCTGTAAGTGTCTGGAAGAAAACAACTCCTTGGAGCACCCACTGTATGGATGGGTTTTTTCCTGACACGAGGCAATCCCGATGGGGCAGCACTGAAGATAGGCAGGCGCACTAGGGACACCCTCCTCCTGAGGGATAGTGTGTGCAGTCGTGCAGCAACTCCCAGAGAGAAAAATGCCAGTATTACCTGGAGCTGCTTGCGTGGCCATGGCTGGCTGACAGCACACGCTTGCTCTACACTTTCTTTCCTACCTGGCTGCTTTTCTCCTTGCTCCCCCAGACCCCAGAAGCACCTTGCTGGGTGTGCAGGCTGCTGCACTGCGAGGCAGGGAGCTGCGATTCACTTAGGCTCATGGCTTCTCTGTCTTGATCAGCTGCACTTAGACAAACAGCAGTACATCAATAAGCAGCTCTAATTAGAGGTGTTAATAGTGCTGGGAGCTTGGGGAAAGCACATTGAGGCAGGAGGGAGAATAGTTTGCAATCTAAGGAGAGTAACGGGAGGAGTTGGGAGACCTGGGATGCTCAGGACCTTCCCTTTCTGCTGCACACACAGCGGGTGGGACAATCAAGCTCCAGGAGCCCACGTGAAATTGTCAGGGAAATATCCCCCATGCTGATTATCTAGAATAATTTATGCAGATGTTATCATGCATTTGTATTTTATGGAAGTGTTGCAAAGCCGTGATCACGGTTATTCACAACCATTTGCTCCCTTCCAGAAGTCTCCATCAGTGGTGGGCATGGGGATGAAGCTGCCATGCACCTTGGGGACCTCAGCTCCCTGTGACACCAGTGACAAGGCATGGAGCAGCATTAGGGCACCATCACGGGCTGGATTTTACCCTGCCATCCCAGTATCCATCCCCCCCGTACCTCCAGGGGACAGGCACCCCAGGGCAGAGGGGACACTGATGGTCACAGTCACAGCACAGCACTGCTGCCACCACAACAAGCTCCTGCACCCGCCGCCTCGCAGCCCTCTCCAGCCCTGGTCCTGCAAAGCAGAGAGGCTGTGCAGCCCCAAGGAGGGACCCAGGAAAGGGTCAGTTCCCGCAGCACCATCCCCTCTGTCCAGGAAGCTGTCACACAGCAATGCTGAGCAGGACAAACTGATGGGAGCTGCTCCTGGGGGAACGGGGCCCTCTGTCCCCCAATGGGTGGGATACAGGCTGGGGTTGAGGGGACCCCTGGGGCACCCACTACACCCACTGATGCTGAGCTGTGCAATCCTGACAGCTCCAGAACTTCCACTGCTTTCCCAGTAGCTGTCTCCCTGGAAACTGGAGCCAGTGCCGAGGTGGGAAGGGGCATCACTTCCCTTTAGGAAAGGCAGGTGG
Organism: Athene cunicularia; assembly: GCF_003259725.1. Classification (NCBI taxonomy): domain Eukaryota; kingdom Metazoa; phylum Chordata; class Aves; order Strigiformes; family Strigidae; genus Athene; species Athene cunicularia. The sequence goes on from NW_020799123.1 coordinate 5,207,082, forward strand.
ACGAGCTGCGCAGCAATTCCTTCCAGCAAGGGGGATGGACGAAAGGCCATGGCTTCTCTGCCACCCGGCCTGAGGTGCAGCAGGCAGGACCCTTCCCACCCGGGGCTCCCCCAGGCTGTGGAGGGCCATGAGCCATCCCCACATCTCCCCCTTGCTCCACATCTCCATCTGCTTTGGGATCAGGAACACTCAGTGCCTTGACTCAAGGCCAGGTGGGAGGGTGATGGTTGCTGCAGGAGAGGCAAAGGACTTTGTGAGGAGCCGAGAGGGGGCAGGAGGAGGAAGGGGCAGGTGGTGGGTGGGAGGAGGAGAAAAGATGAGAGTAGAAGAAACTTTGAGAAACCCAAGAACTCCTCAGACCATGCTGGAGGAGAATGTGGCCACAGGACAGCCTGCCAATACCCAACAGAGAAGAAAGTCAATGATATTAAAGCAAACACACTGGATATTTTAATTCCCTTCAGCTTCTGCTCCTCAGAGTACAGCAACAACGTCTGAAATGCAAACAGAAATTAAACAAGAAGCATCTCAGTATGATTGTTCAACCCTCTGAAAGGTCTGGGGAGCAACAGATCAGAGAGGGGCAGAAAGAACCAGCACATGCCCCCAGCCAGCCCCTGTGTCACGTCCCCAGGAGGTGCCACCAGCGCTGCCTCCCCACAGCCACACTCTGCATTGTACTGGTTTTTCTTCCCCTCTGGGGACACCCCAGGATGCCTTTGCTCAAGCCAGGCTGCCTCTGCCTGCAGCAACTCCCATCTATTTCAATTAAAGAACCTTCCCCAAGAAGGGGGACAGAAACCTCAGCTCCTGCAAGGCAGAGCAGGGGGATGCAGACAGCCTCTGCCCACCTTGGGGCTGCTGCTCAGAGCATCATTTATCATCTACCAACAACAGGGCCGTGCCCAGCCTCCCCCGCAGCAGGCAGGGGACGAGCAGCACCCCGTCACCAGCCGGGGTTAATCACGTTTGGCAGCTGCCCACAGCGTCTCAAAGGAGCTCGCTGCATCTCCAAGGGCAAGCAGGAGCCTGGGGACTCACCCAGAGCTGAATTTCCTCCAGGAGCCTGCATCAAGCTCAGAACAATAGTGATTTATCAGAGGAGGTACTCCTTGGAGCAGCTGCGGGCAGTAAGGCTGTAGTCCAGGCATCTGCTTCACCAGGGAGGGATCATGAACAACATAGGGTGATTTATGGGGCATAAGTTGGTGTGCAAGCACAGGGCCACCTTCGGGGCTGGCTGGGGCAGGAGAGCTGCCACCAAGCCCAGAGTGTCCCTGGGTGAGGAGCTGTGGGTGTCAGTGCTCAGGGACACCCCACCACCCCACAGCCCAGCCGGCAGCACGAGGCAGAGCAGGCTACGTGCCCTGCTGCCAGCAAGTCGAGAAACAGAGGAAGCAGGGAGGCCACGTCTCAGCTCCAAACCCACAAACGAGCCTTTTTTATCTTTTGTAGGGAAACGGCTTCTCCAGTTTTTGTCTGGAGCAGCCAATCAAACGCAAAGAGTTGCATCCGACTGCGAGGGGAAAAAGAAGAAATCCAGGTCTATTAAAAATGATGAAAGACACCTTGACAGTGTCCTTTTAATGTAATTAAAAACCTATTTAAAGGCATGCCAAATGTTTACTAATTAAATGAGCTCTTCATTCTGTAGCCATAATGAAAAAAGTAATTGTGATACTTTTAGCAAATCCCAGTTTTTTTAAGAAATAATTACTTTATAGCAAATCAGCTACTAAATGAAACCATTCTTTACCCGCTGTTATTTTTGCTCTTTTGCTCATTTTGTGCAGCAAGTTGAATCCTGAAATTACCTGGGACAGATTTTTATTCTGAATAATGAATATTTCAAAGGAAATAGGAATAGAGAAAGACGAAAAGTAGGAACCGTTAGTGGGTCCCCAAACCTTAACAGTTAGTGGTTGATGGGAAAAGCGTGATGTGGTTGGAACAGACAGAAACGTGCCCACGTGGCTGCACACCTGGTGCACTGATGACAGATCCCCAGCAAACCATCCAGCTACTGCTCCATCACTACCACTGAGGTAAGGGAGGGCCATCAACAGAGGTGAAGCCTTGCAGCCTGGGCAGAAGAGGTCACAGAATCATAGAATAGTTTGGGTTGGAAGAGACCTTTAAAGGTCATCTAGTCCAACCCCCCCGCAATGAGCAAGGACATCATCAACTAGAGCAGCCCCCTGAGCGAGATTGTCATGCTGTTCATGGGTCAGCCATAGACTATGCTGATCACCTGAGGATGACAGGGGTGGTGGCTTCCATCCTTGGAGACATCCAGAGGCAACTGGACACAGTCCTGGGCAAACTGCTGTGGGTAGCCCTGCTTGAGCAGGGGTTTGGGCCAGATGCCCTCCAGAGGTCACAGAATCATCAAGGTTAGAAAAGCCCTTGAGCTCCTCCAGTCCAACCATGACCCTCACCCTGACCGTTCACAACTCCACCAGATCCCTCAGCGCTGGGTCAGCCCGACTCTTCAACCCCTCCAGGGATGGGGACTCCCCCCCTGCCCTGGGCAGCCCATTCCAACACCCAACAACCCCTTCTGTGAAGAAATACTTCCTAATAGCCAGTCTAAACCTTCCCTGGTGCAGCTTGAGGCCATTCCCTCTTGTCCTATCACTTGTTACTTCATTAAATAGACTCATCCCCCCTCTCTGCACCCTCCTTTCAGGGAGTTTTAGAGGGCAATGAGGTCTCCCCTCTGCCTCCTCTTCTCTAGACTAAACCTTTCCAAGCTCAGGCAGTCTGGGATCCTCTGATGACCATCCCAAGGAGCAGAAGGGCAGGAAAGATGGTCCTGTAGGAAAGGCAACACTGCACACCACAGCCCTGCCTGCAAATCTCAGCCCCGTGCCCAGATGCCATTGAGAAGTCATATCTTTCTGCCCCACCTGCAAAATAAGGTCCTCATCTTAGACCACCAGTTCCTCCGAGGCAGGACTATCCCCTTGGTGAGCATCTACAGAGACCTGACATGCTGGAGCCACACACCCCAGGGCTCCTGGACACTGCCAGGCTGCCAGCGCTCCCCTCCAAGCAGGTCTGAACTCAAACACGGGGGGAGAGAGAAAGGAAACAAAGCACTCCCAACCATGTCACTAATAAATACCCATCACAAGAGTTTCTCTCTGTCTCCTCCTTCTGCGGACAATCTCAGAAGCAATCCTGGCCAAGAGAGGGCTCTTATTTCTGTACCGGAGCACACAGCACTAAATTGAACATGGGTCCATAAAACACCTGGTGCTTGTTTTTCAGCCAAGGTGCATGTGTGTGCTTCAGCCTGCCAGCTCTACCTGGCTCCTTCTGAGAGGAGACACAGGCTTTGAACACAAGCCCACTAATCTAAGATGACACTAGGCTGAATCTAGAGAGCAGCAGGGAAGGCGCGGCGGTGACCAAGCATCTGTGCAGGCAGGCAGCGGATGGCTGGCTCCCAGTTGTCGGGTTGCAGGGGCCTTTGATAGCAGATGGAGAGTCTGATTGCATTTGCTGATAATGGATTAGGAGGCTTATCTTTGATCTCGACTTTCTCCTGGTTAGCCGATTTCTTGAGGGGCTCTGCAGGGAGGTGTTACAACAGATTTATTAACAAGATGAACTGCAATGCCAGGAAAAGGCACTTCTGCAAAATGCACTTTCCCTCTCACAGACGGACAGGCTTAAACCCGCCCTGTTTGAATACACTCAGCATCTTTCCTCCTCAGGGAACTCGAGCAGTGGGCTGGCAGTTTTCATCAATGCAAGGGGAAGCTGCTCCAGCCCTTGCCCAGCCATCCAAGAGCCTCCAAAATGACCTTATTTGCCAACAGCAAATGTAAGCACCTTAGAACTCAGGCACCTAGGGCAGAAGAAACTGTAGGTAGAGGAGGCTTGTCCCCAGTGTCCCCAGCACCATCACAGCCTTTCCCCAGGGCCAAACTCCTCTTGGCTGCTCTTGCAACAGGGTGCAGGAGCCCAGCTCTTCCCAGGGCCAAGGAGCATAAGGTGAAGGACTGATTTTAACGTCCATGGGTTTTCAGGAGCTGGGTCTGACTGGCACACCAGCCTCTTGGCTCAACTTCTGCAGAAAAGGCACATGCAGCCTCCAAAAATAACCGAGCACTTCCAGCAGCATCACCTGCTCCCCACTGCCCCTCAAACAGCAGGGAAGTAGCAGACACACAGTCCTCTCCTGGGTGCAAGGCAGCTTATCTGTGCTGCCTGAAGGCAGGTATCACATCTGGAAACCCTGCTCGCCCTGCCCGCCCTGCCATGTGCCCAGCCACAGCTCTGAAGCAGGGCTGTTCCTGCAGGGATTGCTCCCAGCCCAAAGAAGAGCTAGCCTTGTTGCTGGCCAGCAAGTCTGAATAATTAATTTTTCAACTGTTTTTCCTTGAACCTGATCCACCAAGGACACCTCATGCTGCCCCAGAAGTGAGGTGTTTTAGCAACAGTCCCATCGTGCAGGTGAGTAAGCCAAGACCTGCTTCAAGGCACCTGTCTAAGGCCAGCAAAGGGGCCAAGATTAGAAATTCAGAGCTCAAAGCTCAGCTCACTAGACTGCCTCATCTGTACCGCACACAGACACAGCACGAGGTGACACTGCTGAACCTCTGAGACAGATGTGACCACATCTACCTCCCAAGCAGTAGGATGGAAGGAGCAAGGAAAGAGAGATAAGGTGATGGGGGAGGCAGACAAGAGGCAGAAAAAGTAAAGGAGAGAATAAAGCAGGAAGGTAACCTGCACATTCATCACCGAGTCCACCATGGAAGTTTTTGCTTGTTTTATTCTGCAGGCACAATTCTTTACTGCTGCTTTCTGCTGCTAGAGAACCGGGTTGCCTCAGTGGTAGTGCTGTTGCACTCAAGCAGAGTGGTGCAGCCACATGACCTGAGCTGCCAGCCAGACTAGAGTCTGACCTTGGGCTGGCTGTTCACAGCATTCCAGGGAGTATTTGGCTTTGGGGGAAAAAAGCAGGCCAAAGCAAGCCCTACTCTTCCTCCTAGATCTTCAGAATCTCCCAGACCTCCTCCTGGAGCAGAGGCAGGAAGGGGGAGGTAGCACCGGCTAAGCACTGCTCTGCTTCAGAGCCATGTCCTGAGCTGCCTGCAACCACCAGTGTGTCCCATTCTGGGCAGCACAGTTCACCCCTACTCCCTTCCAAACCAAACACGAGTGAAAATAAAGCAAACACAGCACCTGGATGGATTTTGGACTTTATTGCCAGCAATTCTCATCAGCTGCTGTTTCTCTGTGCTTTCGGAGTTTGCTGCTGATCTACAAACCCTTGGCAAGTGAGAGAGCAGTACTCCCCCATCTGCACAGTCCACGAACACCTCTGAGTGATGCAAAGCTAAAGCACGCATTAATTTTCCCCAACAAAACCACCCACTGATCCACAGTACCGCTCTGCACAACAGGACATGCCATTTCACATTAACATAATTACTTTTACTGCAACAGCATTCAGAAAGCCAGGGCCCAGGTTGTACGGACACTGCTCCAAAGAATCAGCAATTCAACTCAACAGTCATTTATTCAGCAGCAGCCGGCCTGGGAGTTGACCCTGATGGCACCGCTGAGGATTCGACCAGAGCCTGAATTACCTATGAAAGGATGCAATAAGGAGCACAGGCATACAGGAACAGGAGTCTCCCTTAAACAATAAGCAGCCTGCTGCACGTTTAGACGTACGCTTGACTACAGGTTAAATAAATTGGCTTTTTCTGAAACAATGGCCATGGTGCACAGCACCACTGTGCCTGAGAGCCCAACAGCATCTCAGAACCAACACCCAGGGTGAGCTGTCAAGATTAACCAAACCCCAGGTGAGGTCAGAGCAGTTGTGTCGCCTATTAGCAGCCTGCTTGCTCTCTAAGAATTAATCCCTTATCTTGTAACCTTATCTCCCTGGGGAGCAGTCTTGGACTGTCTGGTCACTGAATGCCATTGCAAAAAACCCAAGCACAAGTAACCCCCGGGGATACAGACCAACAAGCCTTGGTCTTTCTCCATCAGTGGATGGGATACTTGCAACAAAGGAGGCCACAGGCAGAGGAGGGGTGTGGTGAGTGTGCAGCCCAGACTGCACAGGAGCTATTCCTGTGTCTGCCTTCAGATCCAAGGATGAAAAATGAATTCAGCAACCAAGCCACAATTCATCTCAGCTGGCTAAAGTCTGCCTCTGCAGCCGGGATCCAAGCACAGACACCACTTAGCCCGGCCAATTTCCTGTGTCGATGCTTCACCCAAGACCCTGGTGGGAGAAAGTCATTAATTACTGAGGCTGGAATTGTCTCTCCACTAGATAAGGGGAAAGCCTAGTGCAGGTCAGCAGCTGTACGTGCCCAACAGAACAATAAATTCTGCCAGCAATTGCTGCTACAAACCAGCCCTCGCAGGGGATGACAGGAGTGCTGCGTGCTCAGCTAACCCGGCTGCGGGCTGCCCCAGCTCCAGGTCTGGCTTGCTGGGTGGAAAAATGATCCTTTGGGGAGGAGAGATGCTGCCACATTCAGAACTTTGTTGCCAGCTGTAGCCAGCTAGAAAAGGCTTCCTCCGCTCCCCTCAGGTGCTCTGCACCTGCTTATTTCCACCCACTCACCTGCAGGTGCTTTGCGAAGGAGGTCAGGAGCTCTGCGGAGGCTCCGCGCCCCAGGACCGATGCCCGCTGTGCAGCCCTGACATATCCTCGGCCCGAGGCAGAGCAGAAAGCTGGGACCTCGCCTCCCATATCCAAGGCACAGCACGGACCATGGGCCGTCACTGAGTGAGGCTGGCTGCTTCTGCAGTCACGCTGGGAGGGTGAAGGTGCTATGGAGGTCACACACACACCCCCCCCCAGCCAGGCTTCTGATGAATCACTTAAATGCAAAAATATCACAAAGTGCCTCCCATTCCACACAATATCCTTCAGAGGATAATACTCGGAGGCTCTTACTCACCTTCCTGAACCAACAGGATGAAGCTGCCACCCCACAAAGAGCAGGGAAGTTTCCAGGACCCAGACCCCCATCCTGTCCACCAGTCCTTTACCAGCTGGCCATGAATTTCCCACCAGTGCCACAACATCTCCCCATGCCTTCCTGTGTTCTAGATTCCCCCTCTCCAAACCTCCACAACTAGAAGGATTTTCTCCAAAATCCAGTCTTCCCAGTGAGGAGGAGGCCAGCCCCTCACCCCTCCCTGTTCCTGCCTCAGTTTCCCACCTGAGCTGACCCCAAACCCAGGGCCTGCAGCCTCCATCACATTCAAGCAGAGAGAGCAGCTCCTGCTGACTCTTAGCTAAAGCAAGGAGTTTCCTACTGCTGATGAAATTGAACTTGCCAGTTTGCTCATCATAGCAGGCCCAGCTCCTCTCCCACCCCATCAGCGATTCCTGGTTTATGCCCTGTGACAGCAGGAGAATGGAGCTGCTCCCATTCAGTGCCTCAAAGCAAACTTAATTCCTTTCCTTTTGCTCTGTACAAACTATGCCACAGAAGCCTAAGTTATAAAATTAAAACCACATCTTCCATCTGTGCTGTACAGCACCAAACACCGTATTAATGAAGGACAATTATTGACACAGAGGTAAGTGCAGAAATGCCATCAGAAGAGCTCATAACTGAGAGCAGCTGTCTCCCACACCCTGAACCACAGAGCACCATGTTCTGGCTGCTTCAGGAGGCTGCAAGAAACCCTTTGCAAACACATGGGACGACCTGCTGTCACTCAAGTCTCTTCCTCGTTTCTACTACTTTAAAATTGGCTTAAATCCCCCAGCACAAGGTCTAAGAGCCCTTCTGCTACTTCTGTGTTCATTAATTATGACAACTGGGTCTATCAGGTTTTACATGCTGGCAGTGATGCAGATACAACAAATTAACATTATGCACACCCTATCACCTCTTGGTCCCCACAACCTCCCATCCGAGCCCCAGCTCTGCAGAAAGAGTTGCTACAGAGACGGGAGAGGGAGAAAAAAAGAAGAAGAAAAAAATTATTTTGGCTCGCAGCCCAAACCTTTCTCTTTTTAAGATGCATTTCTAGAATCTGCCGACTGGTAACCTCCTCAAGTTACAAGGGAGGCTGCTTGTCAAAAGCTGACCTGAGCTGGATTTAATTGAAAGCCAGTTGCCGGCGATGGGAGATGGGAAAGGGCACCTTGGGGAGGCTCACACCTTGCGTCCAGGAGGACTGAGCAGTCGGGGTGGAGGGGAGCCGTGCGAGCAGAGAGCACCCTCCGCAGCTACGCCAAGGAGCGCCAGACCCTGGGTTTGGAGAGCCAGGGTTGGGGAGCCCGGGGCTGCTTGCCTCAGGTCCTGCCTGTGAGATCAGATCCAGCCTGTTTGCTTTGCAGTCAGCACACACCGAGCCTTCTGCAGGGCACGTCAGAGGGCAGCGCACAGCGCACGGCCGGCCCTGCCACGGAGAGCCCGCGTCCAGGCAGCAAGACCCCAAGGTCTCACTCACAGCACCTGGAGGCAGAAGCCCATTTCAAGGTGTTTCTCCGCAGAGGTTTTCCCACAGCACTGTCAAGCAGACATAGTGCATTTCTCCCCACTCCCCAAACTGCCCAGCTTCCTCCGCACCAGCAGTCGGGCCAGCAAAACCAGGGCAAGAGCCACACAGGGACAAGCCGGTGTCTCCCCCCACCCAGCTCTGCCACTGCAGGTCCTCCAACAGCTTCACAAACCAGGCCAGTCCCTCGAGCACTCGCAACCTGTTTATCATCCCATAAAGCTGTAACTCTTCTCTACCTCCCAACCCTCAGAGAGGAAGGCTTGTGTTAAGTTTTTGGACAGTATTTTACATCCGGGGCAGGGGGGGAAGAGCGGTTTACAGCCGTAAGCAGCTCCCAGGGTGGCAGTGCTGTCTGGGGATTGGCAAACTGGATTAGCTGGGAGCAACCAACTGCTAATCCCAGCTCCATCACTGAGGATGCCTGTCGCTTTAGGCATGCCACTTGACTTTCCATTTCAAAATTCTTCTGTTTTGCAATATTTATCTCCTGCATGAAGTTTTTTTGGGGAGGAATTTATTAGCAGAGGAAAACCAAATCAAGTATTTCACAGCAGTACTTTGCAGTGGAAAATATTGAGCAGTCTCCACATCCAAGTATTATCAATATCCTAAGCCTTTAATTCCACCAGAGACAAAACAAGTTCATTTGAGAGTTTCAGTCAACTACCCGAGAACATTATAATTCCTGCTAAATATAGCCTCTCATGAAAATATTGACCATCAAACTGCACTTTCAGCAGCTTAGAATTTACCAGGGTTTTGACACTCCTTTTCTCTGCAGCCTAAGCCCTGCCACTGTAAGACTCTGTCACCAGCTAAATAGAAGTTTAATTTTTAATGCTGCAACATGACCCTTCATTCCTCTCAAAATAAAGGGGCACACACACACAGAGTAAAACCAAACCACACTACAGCGCGCTGCGAGCTGAAAAGCCAGTGAAGACGGACGCAGAGAGCTGCTCCAGGGCCTGCACTAGTCCGGCCCACAGGACAATCTTCACAATCAGATCTAAGCTTTGCTGACCCCTTGTTATCATTGCTTATCAACACATTTCATAACTCCCGGTTGCCTAAATATGAAAAATATTCCCCTTATTTTTCTTCTATGTATTTAAGCACTCATCTCTGCTTCTCATTTGGCTTGTTAGCAACCTCGCCTGGCCACAGCCTTTGCCTCCCTCACAGGCCAAAACATTTTGCTTTGATCCTGCTGTGAATCCATTCCCACGGTGGGGCTGAGCTGGTTTTGGAAAGCACAATAAGACCTTTTTTTTTTTCTTCTCTGTTAAAAATATGGACCGGGGTGTGTAAAACTGCCTAAGCAGAACCAGTTTATGCCCCAGGAAGACTTTCCCCAGCCCAGTCATGAATGCCAAGCAATACTTCACTTTCCTGGTGAAAAAAAATGCTCATGGTGGGTAAAAAAAGCAAGGTGTGGTTGTCCATAGCCTCCTGTTAGCCCCAGGATACATCCACCAACCCAGAGCTCCACCCATAGGGGCTCCCTCAGGTTCCCCAAGCACACACAATTATGGAGGCAGGTTGAGCTGCTCAACACATAGGAGTAGCAGAAGCAAGAACTCTGCAAGGAAAGGCCAGAGTGCATCAGCACCAGCAAGGGCACAGTACCCAAACTGGGTCCAGCAACAGCAGCCAGGGTTAGCCACAGCCCCTGACTGCTAGGCAAGGCAGGCCTGAGGTTGAGTTACATCAGGATGACCTGGTCAGGATCAACAAGAGGCCAAGCATGGACGTGCACCTACTTCCTAGCTTAAACAAGGACTAATGGCAATAAACAGAGCTCACACAGGGCTCGAGGGGAGAAGGGGGTCAGAGCAAGGTGTGCAAGTGGGCTGTGGAACTGGGGAAATGGCCACGTGCAAGCGTGCTGGGAGGTAGCCCACTGGGCTACGACAGCCTCTGGCCCTTCTCCGTGGAGTCTGACGGGCACTTTCAGTTACAAACAGCATGACACAACGTGCCCAGATCTCCCTCAGTACAAAGGTGTCTGATGCAGGAAGCATGTCCTGACCACAAAGCTTCCAGTGTTGCGGCATTTCAAGTCATTCTCCCCTCCCCATCCCTGGGACTGGTGGTTTATTTGTTTGCTGCAGAACATCATAAATATTTTTACCAGCTAGAAAACTTTTAAATCCAATTGCTTTCTGCATGAAATGAAACCCAGTGTGCATAATGCCCTTTCCTCTCCCTACAGTCATTTTTTATGTGTATATCAAATCACAGCAGCGCCAGCATGAAAGCACAAAGCGTAGGCAAAGCGCTGCTCCACGCTGCTCCCGATGAACACCCGCAGGGGCGCCGAGCACTGTCCTCTGCCACTGACTGCGAAAGGGCAGCACTTCGTGTCTTACCAACACGTCTGAGAATTTGCAGAATTAAGCTCTTGCAAAGTATAATTATTATAATTATTCATAAATGTCATTGAGATCTGCCTGTGATTGCTGCTCGATTTTGCTCTGCGGTGAGGTAAGGATGGCATGTGAATGTGAACGCTGGAACACTCGCTTTTCAGACTCACTCATGCCGTATTTTCACCAAAATTTCCAACTGACAGAACAAGTAATTGTAACTTCCAAATACAGCACAAGATTCACCATTGGACTGGTGAATCTAGCACTGCCCAGTGTCTACTCATTGCACGCAGTAACAGGCCACTGGAGAGCACCAGCCTGGGGCTATGCTGTCAGCCTGATGCCTCTGCAGCAGAGGGGGAATCCCAGCCCCGTGGGGAGGAAGAGCAGCTACTTTCATCACCATGCTGCAAGGCTGGGTCACCTACAGAGGAAACACCTGAATGGAAGCGCCAGCTGATGAATGTGGTGGGTTTACCCTGTGTCAAGCTGAGCACAAGATATGATAGTGGTCATTTATATCCTATATAAATATTTTATGGGAATATGTATAATGGCAAAGTAGTTTAGAAATTTAGCCTGCAAATTTTAGATGAGCATTTGGAGAAATTTCAGCAAGGGTAAAGGCTGAGCACTCCCCACTAACCTCCACCTGCATTCTCCTCCATCAGCCATGCTGCTTGAACAGGACAGGGGCGCTCTGGCAGCCTGTGGTTCTGTTCACTGCCCTGCCTTCCGCACCACACACTCAGTCCCACAGCAAAGCTGAGCATCCTCCGCTGCTTTATTGCTACAGAGGAAACACTTCCTTGCACAATCATTCAGCACTGGAGCTCTTAAATGCTCTGTATCACAGTTAAACTTCTGCAAGCATGAAACAAATAATGATGTATAATGGTGAGGCTCTTTTAAAGAGGTTATTATCTGTGTAATTGTGGGTTGTTTTTCTTTTTTTTTTTTTTACAAAGATTAATAATCATAACAGACTCTGCAGGTCAGGCATTACCACAAGATGAGTGGCTCTGACAATAAACAGTCACCACTGCATTTAGTAAGGATGCTTAATTGAAGCTAATTTAACTAAGTGACCTTAACAAATAGCAATTTCCCTTTAATATGACAGAATGAATGATTCTTTTTCATTTAAAGCACAAACCTTCTATTTTTCCCCCCTTCATGATCTAACTTTGAAGTGTAAACTCCTAAATGTCCTTTTATCCAAAGATTCAAAGGGCTGTGCATAGCAAAAGCTAACCTGCAAGGTTCTTTTTTATTTGTTCACATAAAGGCTTTTACAGTCCGCTACTGAATACAGATTTTCTCTCAGAAATCAGAACAGCAAGGCCATCCAGAGATCACACTAGTGGAACCACAGTGGATTTTGATGAATCTGCAAATTACTGAACCTCAAGGGAAAAATGCAGCAGGCAAAACTCGTCTGCACTGGCCTCCTTGCATGAGGCACTTGTTACCTTCCCTCAGCATCTTCGTCTCTGCAGTCATATTCTTTCACACACAGCTCAGCCAAATGAGAGCCAGCAAAGCTGTTCCCTGCTGCTCCCTCCACCTCCTTTAATTGCAATATGAAACCAGGACTAAATCATACCTTCCAGCCACACAGTTTCTGACTGAACAATAGCCCTCCACATCTACATTTAATTTTAGATAAACAGCAAGCTATAATCCACAATTCTGATGAATTCTGTAGTCTGAGACATACAAGACTTAAGCTAGGTGAAAACATCCAAAGTCGTGGGAAAGGATACTGAAAGAGGAACTCACAACAACAAAGCATTAAACATCCTCCTTTGGACAAGGGGGTCAGTTTTCAGGAGACGGGCTCTCACACAGGTCAGGGCAAGCAAACAGGCCAGGACTGAAGAAGCCACCCTGATTTCCCCAAGTCATTTCACTAGCTGATGCCACAAGTAGAATGAAACAATTCAAAAAGGGCTGTTTAGCACTAAACCAAACATTTTCCTTTTCTTAAGCAGGCCCTTACAGGTGCCACAAAGCACTTCCAAGATCCATCAGTTAAGGCTGTGTGTCCCTTTTACAAAACCCCTGGCATGACAAGAGCAATTCTGACAACTTAACAAGTATATTAACAGAAACACTGTGATTCACTTTTATTTGCATGGCTGCGATCATGAAAAGAAATATAGTAAAGAGTCAGGTACACTCGAAATCAACATTTTCATTAGGATAATCATTGTGTGAGGCTGTTCTCCATTATCACCAATTCTAACCAAAGACATCTTTTATTAAAGTAAAATAGTTTCAATCATTTAAATTAGCACAGTATCAAAATGTAAACAAAAGAGGAAGGACAGCTTGAAGGGAGACATGTCAACAGCTGAAATAACCGATAGCAGAGACAGTATGCAACAAATAGAAATTGAGTCGGTGCCAGCAGCAGCTAAATGCCCAAACTCAATTGAACAAAGCACCCCCTTCACGTGCCTGCTGAGAATTATGCTCAGTTCCAGATGTGCTCTCCATTGCACTTTAAGGATTTTTTTTTTCCCCCCACTCTTTCTTTAGTGCTTCTCTGTGGTACTTAAATCACCTCTGAAGTTAAAAGTATCAAAGCATCATTCTGAATTTATCCATGAAAATTACAAGTCTCAACCTTGCTTCTGAACCAGCATGGTCATATCAGAACGGCAAGTATCTTGTTAAGCAGCTAACTTCTCAACTTCATCATCTTTAAATTCTCCCATTTTTTAAATATTTTCTGCCAGCATGTTAGAAGACCTACCAAGGAACAAGGAAAACATGGTATTAACTCCTGCTGCCATTCAGTTAGCATAAGTGGGGCTACAAGACTTCCAAGGAAAACAGCAGTGTGGATAAAGTCTTCAAAAATGCATTTCACTAGAAAAAATAATGGTCACGATTGTACGTTAAGTATTAACCTACCTACATATTTGCACAATTCAAGTCAAAGTTGATTATTGTCTATTGGCATGATGCTGAACATAGTGGTTCCCATTTATACTGACAGCAAACAATCACTGCCCTAGAAGACAATCTTTTGAAGTTCCCCTCATACACACCTACACTTCTGAGGCAACCTCTGTAAGACTAATTACTGGCACTTAGGCTGGTGTCCAGGGAACCACATTCCCCAGCTGAAGTAAGCTTGTAGAATTCAAAGAAAGTGAAGTGGAGCTTTCTCTGTCTGGTTAACTGACACAGTCCTGAATTTATGGTTTTCTACACTTATTTTTCCATAAAATGTGTATTTTCCAGCAAACTTCACCAGGAAGCTCAAGTTTAAAATGGTCACAAAAATTAAAGAACTATACCAGCAGAAGATACCACAGGAGGGTTTTCTGCTAAGATAGGGACATCAGTAAAGGTTATGGGGTTTGTTTTAGTTTGGATTTTTTTGGTAGGTTTTTTATATCCCTTATGAGTTTAGCTGTATCTGCAGAAATTTACAGATTAGACTTATAAAGAACATACTATAAATGGTTCTCTTCCTTACCTCAACTTCCTAACATAGATTGTACCTAATAAAATCAACACAACAGAGTAGTAAAAGCACATCACTTAAATATGAACAAGGTCTACAGTTGTAGAAATTTTCTGTTTCCATACATTCATATATCAAAATGAAAACCAACTGGCAAGGCAAAAATATAGATATGCTTATGTGACATGCATTAAAGACTAATTTGTAGCAGCTTCTTTGGCACTCAAATGACAAGAACATCAATTTTCATTTCCTCTTTAAAATTTGTTTGCAAAACTTGGGGATATGTCAAGATATTAAACAAGATATAAGATATTAACAACCTAAAAGAATGAGAAAAGAAAACCCAAACAAAAGACTTCTCAATAAACCCAAGCCACTTAATGTGTAATTTCCCTTATAAAATCCCCAATATAAAATAAACCCACAATACCATAAATACAGCAAAAACCTTTTTTCAAATCCCACTTAATTTAACAGTAAGCTCCCAATTCAGATTAACATGAAATTGTTCAAAGGCCCAAGGCAGTGAAATGAATGGAGTGCAGTCACAGGGCTGGTAAATGCTGATAAAAGATTAAGAGATGGAATCATAAATGGATGTCAGCATTACTACTCTTGATATTCCTATACCAAAAATTTTGATCAAACTCATGATTGTGTAAAGCTGGGTGAATTTTTCACCTCCTGACAAGCCAAAGAAATACGAGTAAGTGAAAAGCAATCATGTGTCATTATCAGCTTGAATGAGAACTGTCTCTTAAGATCAAATGTCAAAAGGAATACTTACATAGTTAATAGTAAAAAAAAATTGGCTATCCATGACAGTTTTGAGAATTTGATGATTTCTTGTAAGACTTGTCACAAAGCAATAACGCTTCACTGTAACAACCCAATAAATAGTTCTGCACAGCCTTCTAACATTACCTGATATCAAGTCAGACCAAGCAGAACAGACAAAAAAAGAAATGCATGAAATTCAAAGGTACTGAAACTCCGCAAGTCCTAGTTCATTAGTGTCCCTGACAGTTGGTCTCAAAATGCTTTTTTAAACTACATAAACTTAGCAATTTAGTTTTTAATACAATATTTGATATAATTCTTATATGGCAGATGAATAACACAAGTTCATCATTAAAAGGGATCAATTTAAAAAGCAACCTCTGAGAGCCATAACCTAGCTATAATTAAATGGCATTGTTTTAAAAGCATTTACAAGTTACTCATCACAAGACCAGAGAATCACTTTTTCCCCCTATGTACTGTAAGACAAAATTGTTCCTGTGAACTTTCAAGGTTTTCTTCTCTTGTTGATACATAGGGGAAAAACAGGTTCCAGGAGTAATTCAGAGACAAAAGTAATTCCCCATCTTAAAAAAGCTCTTTATCCTTTTTGGTACTTGGGAGAAAATACAAATGTATAGCAACAAGAGAATTCTAATCACTGACAGAATCCCATCGTCTACATCTTTTACAGTGCTCAGTATATAAAAATAGTATGCTTCAAATTACAGGGTAACAGGAGTGGGTAAGAGGCATTAGAGTGTTGCTAGTCACGTTAATCATATATGTATTGATTGAACGCTGAATGCCTTTTCAGTTTGTCTGACAAATTGGAATGGCTTCAGTAACCCCTCGCTCAAGTGTGTGTTCTATCTCATTCTCTTTTACATCGTTCATTGAATCTCCTGGGAATACACAAAGGCTTTCCCTCCTGGCAGTCCTCACAGATTTTGTTGCTTGCCAAATGTTCAGGTGCCCTCTCATTCTCCCATTAACACCTTACTGATCTCACAGCAAAAACCTGTGGTGAATTTTAAAATCCTTTTCTATATGTCTGTAACATAATCCCTCTCTGCTGTTTTACTGTGCATGAAGAGGGCTGTGCTTCATGGGAGTTGTGTGTTACATGCCCTGGGAGAGCAAAAGTGACAACAGATGTCACAGGAGATACTCTAATCCCTCAACCAGCTTAACCTTGGGTACACCTACATAGTTATGACATGCAGAAGCTACTGACACATACCAAGTCGACTTTTTTTTTTACTTTTCTTTAAAGATAAGACATCCTGACTGTGCGTAAAAGGTTGGCAAATGGTACTTTTCTAAAAATAGCTACATGGAGTGTTTAAAAACACCTTCTCAGTGTTCCATACCTGTTTTCAGTTGCATCTTGTTTGCCTGCTAGACAGAAACATAACTGCAAGTACTACAGAGTCATGTAGACAGATAAAAATCGAGATGAGTTGCATTTGCTGCCTGTATTACATCTGTAACAGTTTTGGATTAAAACTTAGTTTACTATGCTAGTATCCTTGTTTTCACATTTGGCAGAAGACGACTACAGTACAGTCTTCCCAAAATATACTGAAACAACTTACATCAAGTGTTCCAGGTATTTTTAGACTATGCAGTAAAATAAACACTGCAAGATTATTCTTACAGTTCACATTCTAAGTCTATTTGTACTTTAAAAAGTTATCTTAGACAATGCTCCCATCACAGATTATGATGGAAATTTCATTGAACTCAGAAGAACTATTTGGGAGTCTGGAAGGGTCTTACGGTCCTTCATACAGCATTACCCTGAGAAAGTTTCAGCAGCTATCCCAACACAGTTCAATTCTGAGATGCTGGAACCAAGAGACTGATTTCAATTAACAATATTTCACAGATCTCAGGATCACATCCTTAAGATGGCTATGGATAACTTCTTCAAATTCTTGTAAAATCTTTCATGTCACACTACAACCTGATTCACTTCCTTCCAACAAACCCATGCATCTGATAAAATTTAAGCACATGAAATTGATTCATAATCAATTGTGAAAGAAGGAACTGTGTGATACAGAATAAGGCAGCAACATTTCCCACAGAAATACCTCTACATATCTAATTGTTGAAAAAGTCTAAGACAAATTGATCTCTCAGTTGTGCAGACACACTCTGTGATATAGTGTACCTTACAAAAATATCATACAAGAATTTAAGTGCTTGCAGAATTAGAGTATAAGAAAAATAATTTCAGGGGAAAAATGCAACTGTAATTCTGTAGTGCATGGTAGAGTGAAATTAATCAATTAATCTGAAATTAATCAATCTGAAACAGAGTTGTTCAATACATAGATCCCTACATTTCCTTCCATTTCTAATACTGGATTGTTAAGAACATGCATACCATGCTCAGTTGATTAACGCAAGAAAAAAGCCTTTAAAATTGGGCTTTTTTGTTTTCTCTCCCATGTTTCACATTCATTTAGACTGACGGTGATATGGTAGTAGCTTCCTCCATCATAACCTCTGCAGCAGCTTGATCTTTCCACCTTCTCACATCACCTCACAATAACTGTGCTGTGTTTTTCCTTATGTTGAACTAGGCATGGTATCTAGATCAAATGCTGCTGTAGTCCGAGCCACGGGCAACAAGAGCTGCTGCTGCTTCCCACTCCACTGTAAAGAAGGTAATTGTTCCAAAGAAGCCAAAAATGACCATGATCAGGAGCTGCCACTGCAGAAGGAAGTAGTTGCTGTAGAAATACGCAACTGCAGCACAGATGGACTGAGAGAAAAAACACAATGTAAAAGGATTAATCAGTGGAGATATCCAGGATAGTATTACTACACAAGGATTATCAAATTGACATACACACAGTTTAATATGCAACTCTAGTAGTATGCTTCTGCAGAAAATATATAATCTTAAAATTTCATTATACTTCAACATATGTCTTAATACGATGTACAACAGATGTAGTTTTTACTTGTTATTTAAATAGTGTTCACTGCAGAAAGTGAACACAAAACTCGGAAGCATTTGCAGCATTGCAAGTGCAGTTTGCTTGCAAACAGTTTGTCTAGAAACACCATTGCCAAGGCTGTAAGACAAAATCCAGAAAACTATCTCCAGTTTTACAGCATCACAAACTATTCTATATCAAAATAGCTAGAGGCTTTGACAAGCAATGTTGCTTACTTGCAATCTATCCTTTTTAAAGGTAAAGGTTCGTATAAAGAATCTTTATATTCCCTGCCTATCTCAAATTCTTACGTATCACGAGTATGATACAAAAATGGAGCTGTGCACAAGGAAAAATAGGTATCTTTTTGAAGCAAGCAGCTGTCCTCTTTTAAACTAGACATACCCTGACCTCTGCTCCCAGCACCAGCTTGCTGTTGGTGCGACCATGCATGAACAGTTTCAATGCTCTGCACCCCTGTTTTTATACCCACACCTCTGATCACAGATCGTGACCTTGGAAGTTCAGTACCAAACAAGATTAATGCCTGTGAGCTAACTGATCTATTCCAAACACAACGGTTGTATTCATAGTGTATGAAGACTTTTCATCAAGTCTCCAGCTAGCATAGATGCATTTATTTTGGTATTCTGATAACTTAGGGACAGACAAACATTACTTAATTCTTTTGTCTGCATACCCACGTGATAACTCACAGTGATATGCTACAGCATCCACAAACTCTTCAACTACTATTTACAGAACTTGTTTTCTTTTAACTCACACCCCTCTGTCAAAGACTTCGAGTAAGTAAATTCAGTAAATTATTATTTAAATAAAATCCAAGTCTGGCTAACCACACTAGCCTTTTGACTTTAAACTACAATTCCAAACACTAACTTCCCTCAAAACCTGTAAGTAATAGCAGTTTGATTATATAATCGCACCAAGCTACCCAATCAAGCTACTCCTACCTAAAAACTTTAGCTCCTGTGAAAGATAATAAACCCAGCCTGAAATTCTTTGCAGAAACAACATGTTTTTCTCAGCTCATTGAAAATTCCAGTCCAGTATGTCAATAACATTCCAACAGTCATACTTCCAAAAGGCTGAGGCATGTAATACCTGAACAAATTTAAAGATGGCAAAGGCAGGAGCACTGTCTTCTGAATACAGAAATCCTAAAATACTGAGGAGCTGGGTGTTAAAGCAGCTGTCCCCCAGGCCCAACAGAAAGCTGCAGAATATGGCCACCTCTTTGCTGAAGGAGAAAGTAAATCAAATTTGAAAGACATTAATTCAAAAAGCTTATATATCTTCAAACTATTTTTGGCAGGCTTATTTGAAAACTGAGCGGAAGAAAGTTATCAAACTTTAAATTTCACTGAAAAAGAACTGGGAACATCTGGCTTGGCAAAAAAAATTAATGAGATTTTAATTTCTTGAATTATAAGACTTTTGTTATTGTTACCTGCAGTCAAACCTACACTGAATTAGAACTGCTAGAACAACTTATTTTGGTGCCTGAAGCCACAAAACCCACAAGGCAGTGATTAAAAACTGAGACACATAGTGAGTTTATAAAAACTGCAGGAATATTAGAAAAGTGCCAATCCATGTTGCAGAAAAATACTCCAGTTAAATAAAGACTAGTCACCAGCACAGGCATGAATGCTTGTAATCACAAGTCAGCAGCTGTCCCTGCACAGACAACACTGTATTTTCACAAAGTGGCAAAAATACAGCCCAAAATAATGATGAGGTAAGAAAGCTCCCTGTATTCTTCCCCTAATGCTGAGCAGTATAACAGACAGGCACAGCACGGCTCCAGTCAGACCAAGTGGACTTTGACAACAAGCACACAAAGGCTTTGGAAACCAGCACAACAGTGCAAGGCTGGTACTCTCTGCTGTAGTAAAACTAAGCCCAGCACTGTTCAAAAATAAACCAAATTCCTGACATCTAGTACAATGGTTGCTGGTCTCACTCCTGTACTAAATCTCAGGAATGTCAGTTCTCAATGTCAAAATTGCTGCCAAATACCCTCATGCTTTTTATTCTTATGCCATTTAAATTCCTAAATTGGGTGCATGCTAGTAGAATATCTACCTTTAACAAAAACAGAATTCCTAAAAGCCTTTTCTGTGGAGGTAGTCACTACAAAGAAAAGCAGCTTCAAGGAATTTTGTTACAGTGACAAAATATGTATCTTGAGTTATGCCAACCAAAGGGAAAAATTCACATACCTTGGAATCATATAAGCAACATCATCTGTTCCTTCCATTGGAGCAATAGGGGCATCATTTGGCATGTTGAAAAATATTAAATAAAAGGCTATAAAATGGACAATAATGCCTAGCATCACAACAGGATTCCTGCCAAAACGATTATTCTTGCTCAGTAAACCAAAGAGTCCTCCACCTGTACGAGTGGAAGAGATTGGATAATTAAATCAGAACTGAAGATGTAAAGAACAGAACCAAACTTAAAATACTAGGGGGAAAAAAAAAAGCTAAAAACTTAAGATGATAAACTTTCCCATATTGGATAACAAAGATTGACAGACATGAAAACAGCCCCAAGAGTTTGCTAGGTCTGCCATCCCAACTGGCAGATGACATAACTTTTGGGTTGCTAGAGATACCTAGGAAATGCAGAAAGGAGATTTATCAGTGATTGCCAATGGAGACACAACCTTTTTGCAAGAATTTTCCCAGCAGCCGCTGCTTCCTCCACTATTGCAACATACTAAGTGAAAATGCTTAGCTCTTAATTGCAAAAACACACATCTGTATGGATCCAAGTTGCTAGTGAACGGTGGAGGTTTTGTTGTGGGTTTTTCTTTTAACACTGCGGTACTTGAGTTTAAGAAAAAATGTACTTAATGAACTTAATTGCCTGAATTTAATTTTATTCTAATATCAGATCTCATTTAACACAAGCTAACATTAAGAAAAAAATGTTGTGTAATACTTAAATAAATTTAAAATAGTTACAACACCACTTAAGAAATAAAAATGTAAACAGAATGCTATTTAAAAACAGACTATCAAAATGCTAAAAATTCCCCAATAACATTGTAGCCTAGTGTTCCTCTCCTTCTAAGCCTTATGTATTTCTTTTCACTAACCCAAGAAGAATGCCAAATTTTAGTCATCAGTAATTCACATCCTAGTCCACATTCACAGTACATGGTGTAATGTACAATTCGTGGTGCAATAAGGAATGACATTGACAATTTTATTTCTAATATTTCATTTTTTGTTTGCATAATCATTGCTGGAAGTTTGAAAGACTATTCAGTTGAAGACAAAAAAGCATCTGTAGTAAGTACATCTTAATCCTTCTTTGTCTATACGGTAGTAAATTTACTCACCTAAAATTTCTCCAACACCAATAAAAATACCAGAGAGACCAATAAGACTTTTCTCTTCACCGCCAAACCTATTCACAGCACCAATACATGTTCCATATACTCCAGAAAAGAATGTTAATACCAAACCTTTGAAAGAAACCAAACAAAATTGATAGATGAACTATTATGAAAGTTATTTAAAAATTCTTTGTCTAAAGGCTGTTTTTCCCTAAAGTACCTTTCAAATACATATATTTAAATGAGGTATGTGTAATAGAACCCATTAGGGAATTTTAAACTCTGTAATTATGATATTCTCCTATGTCAGTTTACAACAACTGTATTAGAAAAAAAAGTCACATACACTTAGGTTCAGAACTGCTTCTGTTGACTACAGAATTTCTATAGTTTATATTTCTGCTTTTCAAGAACTTTGGAATTTCACACATAAGGGTTTTTTCCCCCCCAAGTTGTGACATTCCTAAGAAAGACTACCTGCACCTCCAAATACCAAAAGAGGTAAGATTCCTAAAATGGATTGCTACTTTTCTATACATAATGAACAAAAACTGGGGAAGAACAACTGCTATGTGTTTAAAGGGCTTTGTTTCTACTGCCATTACTGTGAGGAAAGGTAACATAGCCAAGTAACTAGCATGACCATAAGCAACCACCAGTCTAAAAATACCAGTTCCTTAATAGAAAGTATATTTAAAATCATGCAAAGTGTTATGCCTAAACAAAGAAAAATAGTTCAAAAATAGAACTGTTTTAATTTATGTCCTTTGCCTTTTGCTACTGCAAAAATATTGTACACCACATCCTGGTCTACATGTAGCAGGTTACCCAGTATGGTATATGAACTGCATAGCCTCAAAAAAGGGTGAACTTTGAGCAGTTTTAATAACCCAACTGCCAATTTTAGAAATAAAAGCTTTTGCTGGCCTTATGGAATTTTCTATTTCCCTACAAAAAGTAACAATATTTACCAAGAGCCACCAGATGGCAGCAACTATTTTTTCAAGCTGGATTATTTTCCTGCTACCCATAAAACCAAATTTCAGATTAATCAGGCAAAACCTACTGACTCCCTTCCCTTGTTATCTTGCTTCACAGTCCCAACACAATAAAAGTCTTAAGAGGAATTCTCATTACTTAATTTGGGTTAAGACACACAGGAGATGCTGTGAAGTAACTTGTAACTCAGGTTAGTAGCTCATGCAAGTTGACTTCATGGCTACTATTGCTATTTCTCTACCAGAAGCTGACTGCAAACTTTAGCAGATGTTATGGCACTGTTTATAGTCTGTTCACATCTAAGTCTTTCTTTTCATCTCAAGAGCTAACAACAATTTTTCATAATGGTGACTCAGAGCTGAGATTCTGAAAATGCATCTATTCTTCCTAAGTCTTATCATGAACAGAACTACATCTGAAGCCACATAAGAAGCAAGAAAAACCCCCAAATACATTCAAGGATCCCACTAAAATTTTGAACATTTCATATTTTTTTTTTGTGGAAGAATCACTTTAGTATATGTCAAAAATAAATATATTTTTATTTTACAACTCATACCTTGGTCTAACAATGGCAGACCAGGTTTAACTAAAGTTGCTAAAAAGAAAGAGAGCTTTTACCACAGCAGATACTAGTGACAAGAAATAGCTGAAAATGGCAAAACTTTTTCCCAATAGAACCAAGACTAAAATGAAGATTTAGTAATCTCCCACATTTCAATAGAGTGAACACTGAAAGCATATTCTACAAAAATAATTTTAAATCAAATGCAATGCAATTGCATTAAACAAACTGCAACCTATTGATAGTGTAATGCCAAATCACATAAAAGTCAGGATGTAAATTCTGCCTGACCCTCAATTTGGATGACACAGAACTGTACTAAACCAAGCATTACTACATCTGTCGGTATTTGCAGATTTAGGCACAGCCCTCCTCCCACACAGAAACACTTTCCAGAACACAGAAATGTCATAAGTAACTCATTCAAAGTTAACTGAAATATTCAAGTTATATTTGCAGAGATATGAAATTGCAATCCTGCTCTGGGGTTAAAATGCCAGACAATGCCCTGACACTGCTACACGATTACACCCTCCACTTGCTTCATACCTGTGTAGGCGGTTGTAACACTGAGAAGGAGAATCTCTTTGGTGAAGCTCAGCTTTATAGATTTCTCTGTAAAGACATAATAATAGAAATTAATAACACTATCCTTTTGCTCTTTGCAAAACCAGGTTAAATTTATGCAAACTGTGACTATTAGAGTAAACAAAGTCCTAAACAAACCAAGCCTGACTTTGAAAGAAATGCTGTTATCTGAAATCCTTTTTTCTAAGAAATGCAAGGGGGGAAATATTAAAGAGGAGATACACAATTTTCTGTTAGCAGACAATTTACTGCTCATTGTATTTTTGTACTCTCAGTTCATGGCGATTGTCTCCTAAAAGGATAAGTTAAGTTCTCAGTAAAGATCTCAACTCTCAAAACAAACTTAACAGTCACAGGCAGACCACATCAAACTTCAACAGAAACTGCAGATGCTCCAGTTCAAAATCGTTGTTTTTAACCAGTATCATCTGATGACAAAATAAACCAACATGTAACTTCTTTATCTTGTTATGTCAGTGAATTTTATTTTTGTTTTTAAAGAAAAAAAAAAAACAGACAACTTTCATGCACTAGCTTTCACAGGTGGTGACCTGCTCTTTTGGAGCTCACCTAGATAAGGAAGCTGTTGTAAAGTAACTTGGATCTAAAACTACATCAAGGACATATCCCTCCAAATTTCTCCTGGACTATACTAGTATGTAATAGAAGCGAAGTCTACTTCACTTTCTTTGCTTGCAGTCAAGCTCTGTTTGTATGGTATTGTCACCTGACAGGAACACTTCTGTCACATAGCCAGACAGCTCACACCAATTCCACACCAACAGTAATTTGCCCACAATTTAGTTCAGTGGTTCCCAATCTTTTCCAGTTGCAAGCCCCATTTTGGCTAGGCTCAAAATCACAGATGCTCACATAGACAACTGAATTCCTAACAGGCTCAAAACTCATCAGTCCTGTGTCCCTGTGTGAACTGTCATCCCTGGTCTGAAAAACCATTGCCAGCTGGCAGTCATTTTTCCAAGCAGGACATCCCTGAAGGTCTATATTCAAAGTGAAATAACTGAAATGCATTCTCAAAACCTTAGCTGTTCAAAAATGTTTGTTCTAATTGATTTGTACACGATCACATTATCAGCAGAATCATGGAG
This sequence comes from Athene cunicularia, assembly GCF_003259725.1. Taxonomy (NCBI): domain Eukaryota; kingdom Metazoa; phylum Chordata; class Aves; order Strigiformes; family Strigidae; genus Athene; species Athene cunicularia. Next base: position 5,231,811 of record NW_020799123.1, read on the forward strand.
AGCTGGAAAGGATATGTCAGTATTTTTTGAAGCAACATGAAACAGTACTTACTGAAGGCAGCCACTGCTCTCGTCATTTTGTTTTGTGCAGACCTGGGTAAATAAATGACTTAGTCAAAATGGAAAAAGAATAACCACACTGCTGGAAGGCAGCCAAATTTTTCAGATTTTCTGTACATCTTCTAGCCCAGCACTATATACTGGAATATGCAAATACATTATTAAAAGTTTCTGAGAATCTAAACTACTAGCCAGAAAACTTTCTTTCTGTGCTAGTGAATACCATTCAAAATTTAACCTGCTTATATCCTTCTTCTGAGCATTTTCAGGTTTGAACATTTTTTTCACTGGCATACTTACTGATGTTTTTCTAACATTTTCATTGTTCTTTAAATAAAGCAAAAATATTTAAACTGATGCCTCAGGCAAAACAGTACTGAATCAATCTGTGTACCTACACATTTCTAATGTATTTATCGGTGGCATATATACGTAGAAAAGAGAAGAAAAACATGTTTCAGTATGTAAAATATAACCTATAAAAAGTGAGTCATTTCTGCTTATTCCAGCCTTTAAACTGGGCTGATGAGGGCAAGACAGACTATGAAAGGCAGATACACATTTAATAATAATCAGGGGGAAAAAAAGAGGTAAAAGGTATCTTTCTAAAGGCACTTATTAATGGAAAAACTTTATGTGCAGTACTGCACTGAACTCTTGAAAATATGTCATATAAAGAACATTAATTCTCACTTGTTAAAGTACAGACACTTTTCTATTAAATCTGTAAATTCTACAGGTTGTTCATAACATTTGTGTTTCCAGTGTAGAGGGAAAAGCGAATGCGTGATCTTCCAATGAAGAATAGGAGCACAAACAAGTATGTGACAACATGTTATTGCCATAAGCACTTACGAGCTGTCCCCCAGGATTTCATTAGCAGAATCTTCCTCCCCTGGAGTTTTTGTGTCCTCTTGTTTCCTAATCAGAAAGAACAGAACTGTGCCCACAAGACTGATAACAGTCAGAGCAATGAAGACAGTTCTGCGATCACTCTCTGTGGAAAAACAAAGAAAAGTCATAACTAGATGTGCAAAAGCAATTTCAAACCAATTCAACTACCTTCAAAGAACTAATATATACTACGTAACATCATTTAAAATGCATACCAATTTTCTAACTTACCTTTCACATGGAGCAAAAGGTACCCAGCTGCTGGCAAATTCCTGTCTGTTTTATGGTGCTAATAAAGTACCGGCATATTAAACTGTCACATTTTCTGCCATGCAAAGGCTATGACCAAGGAGGAGCCAATTAACAAAGGAAGTGCATAAATTATTAGCAGAAGAAAGTACATCTTTCAAGACTTATTCAAAGCAGACATAGTAAAGTAGCCCCAAACCCTTCAGATTTCTAAAAAAAACACCCCACCAACAACCCTCTTAACCAGCATCAAAAATATTAGCACTGTAATGTCATAAACTGGTAGGCTTGTAAACTATAAAAGGCCTTAAAACCACTGAAATCTAACTGACAGAGCACACAATGTGCAGCTGGAGGAAGGTCATCACTGCCCTAAGCACCAGCTCTGCTGCACTAACCAACTTGTTTGGCACAGGGAAGTCTGTAATACAGAAGTTGTTCCCATTCACAAATATGAAGCAGAAAAAAAGCCAAGAAACAGTTAATAGTTGTGATTGCACTAATATACGATTCTGAAAATATTGCCTACGTTTGTATTTACTTCCCCTTTAGCTTAAAGGTAAGCATCAAATTGTTCTACATCAAATATAAATAACATGTATAACTACAGATCTAAAAGAAAGTATGTGCTTCACCTTGAACCGTAAAATTTTCGTTTAGGTAGTAAAAAGAAAGAGGAATTGATTTTTAAACATTGTCAGATCTTCTGATACCAACATTTTTTAATAAAAAGGAATCTCAAGACATTTAGACAGGGGGAAATGTAACAGAAGAACTCTCTCATAGTTAATTGCTCTATTCTGTGGTTAGAAAGAGCAATGAAATTCACAATGCACAGAATTTCAGGCCCACGAGATCCAAAGCATCTCCAATGCTTTCAATAACATTTCAGCCTTTGTGTTAGAGATGAGGGAATGTGGGAGCTGACCTTTAAAAATTAACCTGTGCTGCACTACCACGCCCGTGTCTGTGGGGAACCTGAAAAGACAGACCTAACAGAGACATGAAGCGGACTATTCATCTCAACACAGCAGTATTTCTGAAGCCTGATAATTATCATTTTAAAATCAACATCTTATTCCTGATTGACTACAGCAGAAGTATCCTCATCTTTTAAATGTTAAAAGAAGTGACCATTCTAGTAGATATTTTAACACTACAATAAAGTCTCACAGTCATTATAGGACAGGGCAATTAACCCTATTTACAAAATGTTGGTTTTCCAGCGATATTCAGGTTTTATAATTAAAATCTTATTTTGCTCCGTTTTCACCATTGCTCTTTTCGTAGCTGATACTGCCCCTCATCTTGCCTTGCTCAAGTAGAAATCTCTGATTTAAAACCAGTATCAACCACTATCCAGTTTCTTCAGAGTATTAAATTTACTTTTCTCTCTCCTGCTTTTTACCAATCTAGCACAACGTCATACAAACCAACCCATAGTATTAATTACCATCCCATTAGGAAGTCAGTCTTCATAAACTATGCCAAGAAAGGAAGACCAAGTTCTTTACACACTCAACTGTGCCAGCACAATAAAGTGAACTGGGATGGTTTTCCTTTCTTTTCTTTTAGTTCATAAGTTAATCAGTCTCCAATCTGTTTTAGAAGGACTGTCTACACTAGGAACTTAATTTGGAACAGGACAGCATGTATATTAAACATACAGCCATTCCAGAATACCTTTCCCCACAGAAAAAATCCGTATTTTGGTGTGTGTCTGCACAGGGAAAATCCCAGAGTAGCTGTTATGGAAAAATAAATTCTGAAGAATGTCATAGACAATATCCTAAAAGAAGGCACTGAAAGTGCATTGCATGCAGGAAAACAATATACATAATACAGGGGCCATAAGTACCATGGAACACTGAATCAAAATGTGCTCCAAAAATAGAGTCTATCTAACAATAAATTGGAAAAAAAATTGTCTGCTGTTGTATAAGCTTATTGCAAATTTTCAGTTCATTATTTCATCTTTTTATTCATGCCACCATATTTTAAAGAATAGTCTCCCATACAAACAAGCAATACCCACCTGATATGTGAGTTTTTCCTTGCCAAGCAAAGTATATATATAGGTTTCCAAAAAACAAGCTGTAAACAAAAAGGACAACAAAGGTGAACAACACTTTTTTACAGCAAGATTAGGGTTGTAGCATTACAGCAATGCTACTCTCTGCAAAAAATAGCACTGCGCAAATCTGAAAGAAATAAAGACACTAGTCACTCTCCATGCCAACTGCTTACTCTTTATAAAACTTCAAACACAGTAGAGGATTCTTCCCCATAATGTTTGTTATTTATTTTCAGTAATCAAGGAACAAGGTGGTAGCAAAAATGAGGACAACTGCATCTAAATTGCCTGTCTCTAATTTTGTAAGGGTATAGGTTAGAAAGCCAACAGAATTGTGTCATATTATGGAGATGATTTTGTAATGCTTCTTGAAAAGAGTCACGTGTCTCGTCTGAAACACTGTCCCAGCAATGCTAAATTGGTTGTTAACAGGTCAAGGGAAATTCTCTGTTCCTACCTCCAGTTTCCTGAATATAGTAATTCTGAAAGAAAAACAATTCAAAACAGCCTTACAAGTTTGCTCACATAAAGCCATGCATTTTACTTGCTGTAGAACACACGATTAGTTGGGTTTGTGGAAATTGCTACTCTGATAACATACCGATATGTTAATTCTGGAACCTGAAACTTCAGGAACACAAGTAGTATCCCACTGGTTCGCAACGATGTCTACCAATCCAGTGTTCTGTCCCCACAACAACATCAGCAATACCATTTAGTGCAGGCTCACCAGCCCAAGCACTTTCTGCAATTCATTCCCCTCATTATCTCCCAATATCCAGAATTCATAGAACAGTTTGGGTTGGAAGGGACCTTAAAGATCATCTAGTTCCAATCCCCCTGTGATGGGCAATGACACCTTCCACTAGATCAGGTGTATTAATTTAAAATAATAGAATTAATTTAGAATTGCTATATTACGGGTGGTAAAAAGCATCTCTCTTCAGGAACCATTGGTGGACCTCTTACCAATGAATTTGATTTCTTTTTGATCTTGCAGCCACCATCCAACTCTGCACACTTCTGTGGCAGGAAGCTCCACAAGTTTAATTGCCCACTGTGTAAAGAAACACTTTATCCATTTCAAACTAATTCTCTTTCAGTTTCACCAAGTGACCCGAGTTCTAGTAGAGCAGCATTTGGTGAGCAACAGTTCTACATTCAGCTCACCTGCTGCCTTTGTGTTTTAGTAACCCATCAGTATAATCCTCCTCAGATGCTTTTTCTCCAAAGGAAAGAGTCCCAGCCTTTTTAGTCTCTCTTCAAGTCAGCAGCTCTATCTTCTTGCACAGCGTTGTTATTTTTCCCTATACTTTATTACATTACACTCTCTCAAGAGGCATAAGCCCTATCTTCACAAAATACTCAATGGCAGCAACTCAGCATCCACTGCCTCGTTGTCACTACCATTCTTCATGCTGAGCTTTTTGTCAACTTTTTTGGTTGAAGCAGCACTCAAAGCTTAGTATCAGAGAACTATCAACAAAAAGATCTCTCTTCTGATTGTCAAGTCCAACTTTAGTATCTTCAACTTGTCAGTGAGCAGCAAGATCCAGCTGCCCCCTCAGGGAAGGAAGGCTAAGAGGGGATGACACAGCCAGCAGAGAAGGTGCCTCACCAGCTAGAGCTCAGCCCCACAGTACTGGAGCAAGGCGAGCAGGGCAGACCCAAAGATTGTAGACAGGGTCAACCAAGAGTCCAGACCATCACACAAATTTATGAGGCATGTCTGAGATTAAGCTGGGAAGTCAGTCCACAGGCCAGAGTCAGGTCTGGTGATTGCCACACAGGTCTGCAGTGACAGGGCAGGATAAAGCCAAGATGAGGAATCAGTCTGCAGACTGGGGTTTAGACCACCAGGATCCATAGCAGGGCACAGGCATAGCATGGGCTAAGCTGGAGACAAGTGTTCCTCTGGTACAGCTCCAGACAAATAGAAAGCCAAGGGCTGAGTTTAAATAGGGCTCCTGGGCCCATGGGCAGAGAGAAGCGGTGTGGGCAAGGTCCCAAGTCATTCAGGATCATTAAGGCTTATTAGTACACTCAGGATCCTGACACAAATTAGCACAGCTCTCCACAATCAACAAGATTTCTCTTACGTAAGTCAAATGATCCCCTAACAGAAATGTGTCTTTCTGGCATGTGGAGAGCAGAGGCCTGCAATATGTAACTTTCATTCATTGTTCTATAATGCACAATAGCAATAGAAATGTTGCTTCCAACCCTCCCTTCCACTTCACTAACTGCAAGGTAACACTGGAGTACTTTTTGATGCAGTCTCTCCCACTTAACAAAAGGTGTAAAATGTAGAATGTGTACACAACCAAAAAAAGATTAACAAATAAAGCTTACCTGGACTGTAAGAGCGCCCAAAATACTCCACTGTTCCTTCCAATGGTGTTTTCATCAGAATTTACAGTCAAGCAATTTCCCTGTGCTGTCCAGAGTACTGAAATATACAAAATATATTGCTCAGGAAATAAAATATTTTAGAGGTATATTCAAATATAGCAAATAGTAAACAGAATAAGAACAATGCTTACCAGCAGCTGCAATGCCAATAAAAACAGAAGCAGTATAAAAAGCCCACGTAGCAGGTTGGATAAAAACTGCAATGTACAGACTAGAATAGAACAAATCAGTTTATTGAATACAGTGGACAATGCTCTTTAACAATCATGCATCTCACTTAGCTTCTTCTAAATCAGCTACTCTCTCCTAAGTGACGATGGAAAATATCTTAGGTTGTACATGAAAAAAAGTAATCTTTTTACTCCTCTAAGCATGTAGATTTTTTTTTTTATATAGTCATTAATCTGAAACCTGAACCTGAACTCCACAGTCAGTAAAGTCTGGAAATTCTGTGGAAAAAATACACTCTGATTCCAGTAGCCTGGAGTACCCTGCAGTTACACATCTACTAATACAGACGGTATCTCTGCAAGATGCCTTCGTCAGTCAGTACAATTTCATGTATGGCACGGTAGTCTTAGGTGTGAAAAAATGAAGGAGATTTCAAAGGAAGCAGACAAAAATACAAAATTAATACTTACCTATAAAATATGCCACTAACAACCATGGAGAGTTGAGGTCCTACTATTGCAACTACTGAAGGTGATACAAGATTCGATGCAGAGAATACTCCATAAATAATGGACATGCTACATAAACAAACAACAAAGATGATTAAGTACTTCAGATAAAATACAGGGTTTAAGTGCAACTGATTTAAGAATGTTCAGGCAATTAAAAAATATCAAATTAAGTACATTCATAACTTAAGTAACTGCATAACTTTCATGGCCAAACATTTCCTTTCTTCCTTTTGTTACCTTCACCTGTTGCACTCCACAGGGGAATATAGGGGTGCACAGTGTTTCTTGGATTGCTGAGTAAAGTCCCAAACTACTACAGGCAAGCACATCTTGTAATTTACAACACGCATTGGTCTAACTCTGCCTTAACAACAGTTACTGTAGTTTGTGTCCAGTACTTCTAGAGGAGAATGTTTTAGAACCTCATTCATCTATCAGTGAGGTTTTCATTTTCAGCCAAATACAACACAGAAGATTTATAGATATATATTTTTTGCTAGTTCCATTTTTAGTTTAAATTAAGACAGTAAATCCCCCAAAGCAACAACCAGGTTTCCTATATGACAGGTTAATTTGACGTACAAAAGGTCCCTGCTCATGCTTGGCGAGTTTGGCTATGTCAGTGCAATAAACAGAACAGGTTTTTGTGGCTTTGCTTCTCATCTTTCTGACTGCTCCTTTCATATTTATGTCGCAATATTTCCTGGAAGTTGATCCACACCACCTGTCCTACACAAACACACAGAGGTATACAAGGGCAAACAACCAAGGCCTTAGTTAGCAGTTTTATTTATTTTAAAACTTTCACATTCTTCTAATATAAATGCTAAGAATGTGATGACCGTAAGGTATTTTTTCTCCCTACAAAGAAAACATATCAGATATGTAGCTCTACTAGAAATAATTCAGAGTAGAACTAGAGTGAATGTGAGAAGCCTCTGTTTTAAACTGCTTTAAGTATGCTATTAAACTGTGAAGTCAGCAGAACACTACAATCTCTTGAGAGTATATCTCTACCAGATGGAATTATAACTAGCTCCACCCTGAAAAGAGCAAAGTAATAAGATCTGTGTAAATTACCTTGTGTAGCCACTACCATGAAAATCGGTGCTGTTTAAATTTGTGATAACAGTTTGCTGTGAGGAGAAAATCATATATTGTAATATGTTAGAATATATCTTGTAGTTTGAGAACACTTGCATCAGTTTGAAGTCAATATCAGACACTAGAATTAGTCATTAATACATTCTACAAAGTATTTAAAATAAAGTGTTAATTACAACTCACAACACCTCCACAATGAAGGTGAAGGATGATACCTGGCAGGGAAACATCTACCTTTGAAGCAGTAATTAGCACTTTAGGATTGTATCATTATTTCATCAGAGACCTTAAAATATTTCACAAAACTTTTGTTTCACTAAGCACCTCTCTTAGGTAGATATGTATGACTAACTTAATTCAAAAAATGGGGAAAAAAAAGGAGAGGTTTCAAAATACTCTTAACTTGACCTAACTAGGAGGTGCTGGTAAGAGTTTCCGTTCTTTTCAGCTTCCTGTTATTTCCCTGTTCCTTTTTTTTCCTGTTGAATCAGCTTTAGTGATCATGAGACCATGTAATTAGTTGATTGGTGGGCAGATCTGATTGAAAGTCACTTGTAATTACTTTAATGACAATAAATTACATGACCCCTACACCCAATTCAGTGAGGAGCTGTGGACACATTGCAGAAGTTCTAAGATCACTGGGCTGTACTTATGTACATTATCATGCTGCACTTATTATCCTAAGCAGTATTTCTGTAATGCAGCTAAGGACATTTACATGTCTGAACCCAGAAAGCATTCTTCTTGCATGCAAGAAAAGAGAAGCTGTAAGACTTGTAGGCTCCAGAGGTATGTTGAAATCTAACTGTCCTTCAGGCATATAACGAATACTGAAAGCAATGTTAACAACTCAGTAAATTAGAGGATCTGGGCTAAGTATGTCAGTAGCAGGACTGTAAAAATTTTAAGTTAAAAATTAAAGAGTGCAATCTGCTTTTAACAGTAAATTTGGATTACGTTGCACAAAGAGTGCAATCTGCTTTTAACAGTAAATTTGGATTACGTTGCACTCAATTTTGTTTCAGCACACAGAGATACGTGTTACTAAAGCAGTTAATTACTTAGTCAGATGAAAGGTGACTTGGCAGTTCTAGCAATTGTGGAAGTCTGACTACTTGTCAGATGTTATCCTCATACTCCCCCTCAATGTCTAGTTTGTTAGAACAGAAAAACGTGTTAGATTAGGAAAACCACTCTAGGAAAAACTACGGGCATGGTTAATAATAACAACTTAGGCAAATATTTTGGAAGAGACTATATAGAATAATTAGAAATATGGGAGGTCCAATATAATTCAATTGTTAAATATTACAAGTGTCAAAACAGACACTATTTTAAAGTTCAAAAATTTTATAACATTAATTTTCTACTTTCTAAGCAATCTGGAACAGTTACATACCTAGGTATGCTATCTTAAAGTAATGTAATAAACTGCTTAATTATCCAGTTAACCAACTTAATCTAGTTAACACTAAAACAAAAGAGGCAAAATGTCAAGGTGTCTGGCATATTTAAAAATACGAAGTAAAGCAACTCTATTATATTAGAATACACAAAAGACAAGAAAGGATGAATTAGTGTGACAGATATGTGGCATGTTTTGAAATTCACACCTACCGCAATATTTCCACATGTTTGGAAAGCAGTGAATATAAACATAAATGAGACTCCCAAAATAATTATGTTGAAAAGTTTTTTTGATTCAGGAGACATTTTGTGTTTTCTTGCCAAGTCCTCAGTCTGGAAAAACTCTTATTTTCTTTTAAAAGTTTCCTCTTAACCTCTGTTAAAACAAGCAAAAAGAATAAAATAAAATAAAATTAAAAAAAAAGAGAAAGCTTCAAAAATTATGATTACTAGCTGCTAGGGCATAACCATCAACTAATCAGGAAATCTGGTAACTCTCTTAAATAATGTACAGCAAAATCAGTGACTTGAAAAAACAAACAAACAAAGGTCTAGTACAAAAGCTAAAGATGAAGATTCTCTCTACCTTCTCCCATGAAGTTAACAGAGCAGACTGCAGTATGCTACTTCTTCATGACATCACTTTCCCCCAAATGAAGCAGTTTTCCACCTATCGAGCTAGTTAATCAGCTCAGTCTCTTGCCATTGTTCTAAATCAGAATTCTGGTCCACAGCCCTTAAATCACCTGACGAAGGAAAGATGAGACATTCGTACACAGGAGTCATTTCCATGCATGTTGGACAGGAAATAAGGAACATTTCACAATCTAGATCAGCTGATCCAGCCTAGAAAGCCCTTATGCACTATGGGAAATGCAGTTTTATTAAAGTACACTTTTTCTACTTGAAAGGGTGGAATTTTAATTCTTAAAATAAAAAGATGTATACTAGTTCTTAATAATTATTATCTCTTTGCACTAAAGAATACCTAGCAAGATAAAAAAAGAGAAGTCTTAGAAAGTCATCTAATAAAACTGCCTAATTAGCTGATTTCAAACACACAAATAGTCATTCTAAAGGAAAAATTATTTCCCCTTCAGAGAAACTACACAGCTCAATACCACCAACACACATGCTCTGTGTTCAGTGACTCAGGACAGTCTTCATAATCTTTCACTCCTTTGTCTCCAGGAACAACATTCAGTTTTAGTCATTACATATTCTTAATATTTTACTTCACAGTATTTCTGAATAATAAATTTAAGATCAACTGATCTTTGATCTTTAGGTTTTGAAGAGCTCTTTTAAAACATCAGCAAAATTGAAAGAGGATCCTGCCTCATGTATTCTAAATGGCTGCTTTTTACTTTTACTATCTTCTGACCAAGTCAGGATTGGAGCATTCAGCTAAATCAACTCCACTTAACTACTGGCCAAAGAGAAAGAGATGATCCAGAACTGACTGCAGTAAATGACAAATCACCAAATCTTACCTCTGTGATCTACAGTAAAGGAATTAAAATCTGCATCCCAGCTATTGTTACACATTTAATACTTTTAATTCCTGAGTTGTATTTTCTAAAAAATGTATTTTTTTCAAAACAGTATTTATTTTTTACTTGTGGAAGAAAGTCAGTATGATTATTCAGAGGCTGCTTTACAAAGACCCAGTTAGAAAGTCAAGGTGTTTTAACACATGCAAAGCTTGCTTCTTCCTTTTTTTATGTTATGAATTTAATGTAACAGATTTTTAAGATCCTCTAGGCACCGTGTCCCACTCATGCCTTCTTCCACCTGTGCCAGCACAAGCATTCATGTAGCTGCACAGCAAGCCAGGCTGACACGTGTGCTGGACCAGTTAATTCTCTGGGCAACAGCAGCAGCTTGTATAGAAGTGAGTGAAACTAGGGAGGAAGGGACACAGGAAACCCTCTGTCCTTTCAGGGAAATCATTGGATAATCTTCAGATTTCTCCTAAGAGAAAGGGTTTCAGCAGATGAATGGGAAAATTTTTAATCAAAATTCTCAGGGAAAAAAGAGCAAACAATATAACACAAAACAATACCAAATGTGCAGTACTAGTTTATTTCACTTCTTCCAAACTTTTGTAGCAGGAAAAGAACTGTTGCTTCTGTGTTTGTATTGATGTCATTGCTTATCTTTATACTTCAGTGCAAAAAATAAACACAATTACAGTAAGAATAAGGATTTAAATTATAATACAGAATTTACTTTCTCACATCAATATTGTCATTGGGTTAAAACAGTAGAGAACTGCCTCCTTTTTTTTTAACATAGTATTATGAAACAGATGGGTAGAGACACTCATCACTGTTATAAGATAAGAACTAGGTATTACTGTTTACGCTTGGAGCTTGGCCATTTTATTCAGCGCCTGAAGTGACAGAGCAACAACTTGTGGGGTGGAGGGGGGAAGCAGCTTTCACTAGAATTCCCTAGACATAACTCGGGGAATCTGCTTGTCATCCTTACTCAAGGGCTGCGCTGATCTTCTCCCCTGTTCCAATTTTACCGCGCACGCTACCAAAACATGAACTCGCCCAGAGCGCTGCGGGTATAAGGATTTGTAACGTTTCCCAGCTCGGCTCACAGCTCCCTCAGAGGCACCCGTGCAGCCGGCGGAGATCACCCCGCAGCACCGACCGGGCAGAGGCTCTGCCACCGCACCCCAGCGCGCGTCCATCGCGGGGAGCCCGGGGCTGCAGGGACCGAGGCGGCTTCACCAGGCACCGCTACCGGCGGGAGGGCAGGTAGAGCCCGGGATGCGGCGGC
>NW_020799123.1:5243539-5246969 GCF_003259725.1 Athene cunicularia
TTTTCTTTCTTCACACCTAGATGCATCAGATAAATGAGAATCTACATAAAGGACGCCTTTGGGGGGAAAAGATCGCTTGAGTCTTCAGCCCATTGGAGAGACCCCTGGCACGAGCAACCAGCTGTTGAAAAGGTTATTTTGTAACATTTTGTCTAACTTTTTACTTGTTTAAGTTGCGCCTCAAGTGGCAGATTTTACATTTTATGTGCCATTTTGTTGCTGTTATTCAAATTTCTTGTAATTTAGTGGTGAACGACTACCGATTTCATTATTGGCTTGGATATTTGAGGTAAAACTTCATTTTTGTTTATATAGTGCTGACTTTCACTTGAAATTAAAACTGATGGTAACTTGCTGCCTCCAGTTTCATACTGAGAAAACATGCAGCCAGTATATGCTGAGTAGCTAACTCTGTCAAAAAGTATTCTCAATTTTGTCTTCATTCCTTAAATAAAATTCTGCAAAACTTCAATTTGAAACTTACTGTAAATGCTTTTTTTTTACTTTGAATTCAAATAGTATCTTCAAATTCAAATTGATAGAAATCTTTTCAGGTGACAGTTGATATTTGAAAGGATTGTTTTATCAGACTCAATTCTAATCTCTTCTCTTATGTATTTTTGTGCACTAGGCGCAGTTGTGTAGCAGTTGAGTAATGCTGGTTAGCTGTTAAGGTGGCGTGTTGCAGTGCAGAGTGCTTGGCTGTTTCCTGTTTTCTCCTGATTGCTCCTGTGTAACGATGCCTTGTCGTGCAGAAACAAATGGCTGTCCAGTTAATTAAAATGCCTGACAACTGCACTTCCAGTCACCCGGGCCTTGCGTAAAAATAATGGAGCATACAGTGAGCACATCTAGCTGATGATATACACACCTTATTTTTTCCAGAATGATAAAACATACCAACCTACATATATGAACTTGCATATGAGAAATGTAATGTTAAGAAAAGAAATGGTTCATTCCTTTGTAAGTACTGATTGGTGTATCTTTTGCTTAAGACATTCTGTACTATACCCACTGTCTCTGTAGTTAATATTAAACATTTTTCTGTGTTAACTTTTCTCAACTTAATGTCTGAGTCAGCTTATTTTTAGCTTGAAAAGATTTCTGCAATTATACTGTCAATGTTTAACTTCTCTATAGTAACTGAATGCATTCTACTACTTACAAATTTTATCCACTGGGGTTGCTTTTAAATTACTGTGGGCAAACTTAATTAGTATTGTGACTAACCCAAACACTGTATGGCAAGTATTGCACACCAGACTATAAACGAACAGGTCTGATAGACATTGTTACCAAGATACACACTGAGCAGTACTAATTGCATTTGCTGTGTGCTTGCCCTGACAACAGGCTGCTGCTTGATGGTAGCTAATCTTACCGTGATTATTTTTCTTGATTTGGATACCAGATGAATTGTAACTTAAATCATCATGTGTCAAGGGTTATTGTAATGCCTTGTTAACTTTATGCATGTATGTTAAATGGGAATGGAAACATCTGAATACTTGGTCTGGCTTGATTGGGGATTAAAAGTACTTTTCTACAATCTGAGGAGTTTTTATCTTCCAGGACTGCATATAGCTAGTGGCAGTCTACACAGGTTCATTTAAAAACAATGGGGCTGGCTTTTGTATCAATAAATCTTTGGGAAAGAGCTTCAGTCCTGGAAAATGGCTCTTAAGGGAATATTTTTTTTTCTATCTTGAAAGAGTGCAGTTAACTCTTCTTCATAGCTGAAGTTGTGAAATGAAATTAGAACTTGCGGATTTTGTCAGGTTGTTAAGCTATTTTGTGTAGTGGCTTACCTAATAGAATTGAGTCTTTGAACTATTACATGGTCTTTGGGGAGGAGCACAAATTTCTCAAAAGCCATAGCTGAAAAATTGAACAGATTTATTTTTACAGTGCATGTTTAAAGAATTACTGCTAAGGGGATCTGCTTCCCAGAAAGTACACATGAGGTTTGCTGTAAACAGGACTGTTTTCTGCAGATCTGTGATACAGTGAACAGTTTTAAGTATCACCTTTTATTGGAACCAACAAGTGGAATAAACTTAAGTTCCATCTGATTGTGCTAGTGAGATGATCATCATTTCAATTGTATGTCTTCCTGGTAGAGAAGAGCTGGCCAGGTGCTCTTGGTCTGCACTGAACGAATGCAGGGGAATGTGGATAGTCTTCAACTTCCATTTGCAGAGCAAAGCTTCAATAGACCAGTCGGCACTGAGGGGAGGAAATACCAGTGTGTGAACACATCCCAGTTTATAATTTTGGTAGTAATGACAGGAGATTGTCACCAGACAAAACAGTTCTCAAAACTGTTAAGTTTTCTAATCAACAGTAACTTGGTGGTTCTGTTTGGCTGCTGCATGGCTGATACCAGCTTGATCCAGTATTTGTGAGGAGCTTCTCTGGAATTGGTATGGTGGTGCCTCTGAGAAGTTAACACTTTTTAAGAGTTAAAACCAAGGAGACAGGAATTAATATTTGCATCTTAAATATGCAAAGGAGTTTACCTTCGGACTTGGTAAGTAGTCCAGAATTGAGCATGTGGATTCTTTTCCAGCAAGAAGTAAACTGTAGTTAAAATATCTTCAAAGTCTGTGTAGTTTGGGGAGATTAAACAGCCTTGGTTAGAGTCTGGATTCTAGGTAGTTAAATACATCTGGTCATATGAAATGGTAATTAAAAATCAGTGTAAGACTAACGGCCTCTGTATGAGAGACTGGAGAAGTGTGGCCTTGAGCAGTTGGTTAAGTACTCTATTTTCTATTCATCTCCCTCTGACGGTATTTATGACAGCTTAATGCTAGAATTACCCTAAGAATAACAAGTTCAATACCATGCTATCACCTGATCTCTTGACTCTGTTCCCAGTATGACTTAGGCAAGAAGTCCTTGCAAGTTTGTCACAAATCAAAGATACTTGAGAGTTTTAACGTACCTTTTGGGTCAAAAAAGACATCTGATCCTAAAATAATGTCTACAGGAGCAAGAGCAAGCAGCTGTGGCGATATCCGCCCCCAGGTGAGCCCTATGACGGGGACGTGGGGCAGGTGGTTCGCCCGGCAGCTGCTCCGGCAGCGCTGCAGGCAGGGCGGCAGCTCCTCGCTGTCGGACAGGGTCACCTCGGCACCGCACTTGGCCGCCACCACGCCGGGGAGACTCACGCCCGCACCGATCTAGAAGCACCGCGCGGTCAGAGAGGCGGGAGGGGGACGCTGCCCCTGCAGCTAGAGCCAAGTGTCGGGGAGGGGGGGTGCAGGCAGCGGTACCTCCAGCACTCGCTTGCCGCGCAGGCTCCTCCTGTGGACCCAGAGGTACTGGGCCAGCACCACGGCGCAGGGCCATACGTACAGCCCGTACTGCGAGTCCAACACCTGGAACACACCGGGCGCGGCGCTGGGAAGGCGGGACTGGCCCC
>NW_020799123.1:5247019-5265551 GCF_003259725.1 Athene cunicularia
CCGCCGTTCCCCTCAGGCGAGGCGAGGTCGCCGCGGCCAGGGCGCACCTTGCAGGCAGCGGGGCTGAGGGGGTCCTGGGGAGGCCTGAGGGGCAAGGGGGGCCGGGGGAAGTCGGATGGGAACGGGGAAAGGGCTCTTTCTTGAGGCTGGGGCTGCTTTGAGAGCTGGTGGGGCTCCCTGGGGGCGCTGGGCCGGGGCGCTGAGAGAGAGGGTCAGGTCAAGTTCAACAGCGCTCGCGTTTTTATCTCCATCCACGTGGCGTGGAGGGTGCGGGGAGGTCAGGGCCCCGTCGGGGTGGGATGGGCACCCTCAGTGCCAGAGCACCCACGTAATTCCCAGGCGCTTTCTCCGGGGGCGGCGAGAGGGGTGCAAATGCAGCAGGGGATGTGTCAGCCGAAAGGGCAGGGGTGGCCTCTCCACCCGGAGAGTTGCCTCGGTGGGGAGGAGTGCCAGGTGCTGGTGTTACTGATGGGTGAAAGGAGTAGGGCAAGAGAAATAGGACTGCTGCCTCGGGGAGCTTAAAATAACACGTAGGCAGATTGATACCCTCGTGGTGTATGGAGCAAAGTATGAGTGTGAAGCTCTTCCACACCGACTTAGAAAGCGCAGCTCTAGCATGCTAGTCTGTTTTAATATCTGTTCTGTATTCGTCTTGGTTTCCACAGGATAACGTGGAGAGGGCAGATGCACTCCAGTTAACAGTGGAGGAATTTGTTGAGCGCTATGAAAAACCTTACAAGCCTGTAGTCTTGCTGAATGCCCAGGTGGGCTGGTCTGCCCAAGAGAAGTGGACTCTGGAGCGGCTGAAACGCAAGTATCGGAACCAGAAGTTCAAATGTGGGGAGGACAATGACGGTTACTCTGTGAAGATGAAGATGAAATACTACATAGAGTACATGGAAACCACACGCGATGACAGCCCACTCTACATCTTTGACAGCAGTTATGGAGAGCATCCCAAGCGAAGGAAACTCTTGGAGGACTACAAAGTACCCAAATTCTTCACTGATGATCTTTTTCAGTATGCAGGGGAGAAACGAAGGCCACCTTACAGGTACAGTACAGTGTCAGCAAGATAAAAGTAGGTATTTTCCATCTCATTAGCTACTCCTAAATAAGTATAATTGTCTTGTATAAAATAATAGCTTTATGTCTGCTTTTCTGCAATGAGCATATGCAGACAGAGGGAAGGCAGATTTGTGTATCACAATTAATTTCTGGTTCTGCCACCAGTATTGCTACAAGTTTGGGTTTGGGGTTTTTTTTATTAAGTTTACCTCGCTTTTTAGATTTTAAAAAAATTACATAGTTAATAAAGGTTGTGAGGATTAATTTCTTGCTATGTGTGCCTTCTGGCTTTCAGATTTTGCGTAGCTCAAGACTAGCTCCTGGGTTTTGCACCAGTGGCTTATGTATAGTGCGGAATTTAGTTTAATTATGGGTTCTTTTAAGGTAAAGATCTGAAGCTAGATGAGTATGAAGTGTGTGTGGAGACTGGTCCTTAGCTCCCCTTTAGATGATTTTGAGAGATAACAGTATTTCACATCCGTGTAGTCTTTTCAACTCTTTTTTTGCATCTGATTGGAAAAGGATTGAAATGACACTTCAATCCTGAAATCAAATGCCACAACCTTGTATTTGGGCTGTTAAGTACAAAAGTGATTTTTATCTATGTTAATATAATGCTTCATAGCAGTATGAGCATAAGCTTCCAAGTAATTAAAGTCTTTACAGTGACATTGTAATTGTCAGAGAATGCCTTGCCCTTTGAGCGACACGAGGCTGTGATGTGGGTTTTCTCATTGTTTGGGGTTTTTTTTAAATAAAATAGAACAAGTAATGAATAATGGTACTTTTCTTTGCAAGTCTCTCACGTGTCAGTAGTCTAGGTGTGCTTTTGCAGGAGTGAAGCAGAACTAATGCTGTTTAAGATCACTGAAGTAGGTGTGTTTACAGTGTTGTAACAGACCCTTTTTAATTCACTTCTAAGAACATACAATGCTTTGATCAAACTCAAAAGCACACCAGCAGTAGTCTCTAGTAGAAACAGAAGATGTTTACAGAACTGGCAATCGTTTTTCCAAGTTATAGGTAAACTAGATAACCTGGTTGTGACTCACTTATATTGCTCTTTCCTCGACACCCTCCCCACCTACAGGCACATGCTGAGCTCCTTGCTTGTGATCTTGGTATTCACAATTCTTGTACTTTGTTCTGGAAAATGTGGGTTTGTTTGAGGCTGTTACCATTTTTTGAGATGAATGATGCAGGAGAGCGCACTGATGCCTCCTGGAGTTAGGGGTCACATCTAGGTACAGAAACGGATGAAGAGTATCCAGCAGTTAAAGAGCATAATTGAAAATCCATCCAGAAGTGGTGCTTTCTAATCATATGATCAGGATAAGAACTGTGCAGATTGACCCCTGGATTGAGAAGTGTGTAATAGCATGTAGACCTTAACGTAGGAACTTCTGCGGTTCAGAGCATCTTTATTGGAGTTGTTCCTCTTTGAAATAAAGGCAGTAATTTCTGGAAGACATTTACTGAAGAAGCTATTTTAGTTTAGGAGAGGTATGTTGGGGTTTGTAGTTTTTGTTTTTAAATTGAACTTATAGGTTGTGAAGGTTTTAATGGTAAATTTGATGTCTTGTGGCAAACTGGGTTATGTTCATTGTAAATTAAATGCCTGGAGGAAGATGCTGGTAAATTACAGTGTTGCTAAATAAGGGTTTCCTAATCTTCTGCCTGTGTAGGTTCAGGTTATAGTCAGAAAAATTATATTGAGCAGTGTGTCTCTCTGTGTACCGGGCAGATTTTTATGTGTTTAATTTCTTCTGACTTCTTCAGGAAAGCTTTGACTGTTCTGCTTGTGGTTTAATTATCTTTCCAAGGCTAATATGAATCTAAAGAGCGAATTGACAATAGAAGTGACAAGCACCTGCTTATTTACCTTTTTATGGCTCCTTTATGGGGTAGGAAGAGCGCAGCTTGATAAACAAACTTACAGTCCTACAGTAGGTGCTAGAAAATGATACTTGACAACCAGCTTGATTTACACCTGCATTGGAAGGGGGAGATGGAGAGCTTGCTGACTTCTGGTATTTTCTGAACCTTTGAACTCCTCTTGCTGGGTATCACCTGCTTGTCAGCCATGTGATGGAGGGATCTTGTTGGTGCTCTAGTTTATATCCTCTTTACTGCCCATTAAATAATTATTGCCATATTTTTTCTTTTGATGCCTGATACTAAGTCACCTCACTTATGCTGCTTTATCTGGTATGGTAGATCTTACTGTGCTGTTACAGGGGAAATGAACAATTGAAGGTGCTGCTGCTGTTAAACATGTATAGTAGATAAAGTTCTCCATTGGGAGGAATAAACCTTGCAAATGGGGAATGAGAATATACACGCCAAATCCTGAATGGTCACTGGAGAATAAGCTCCATCTAGTTAAATGTTAGAATGAAAAGCCTGTTGTAAGTGAACAGAAGGCATAGAGGGAGACCAGGGTTGTGTAACTTTGCTCTGTTCCTTACTTGTATTGCCTTTTGTTTGTTCCTTGGTGTTCTGTGTTTCTGGATCCATTTATGAGTAGCAAATTTTAGAAAAACTAGGACTAGGAGAATCCCCCTGCATAATAAGAATCCTAATGCAAGCTGTTGCGACTTAGTGATTTCAAGGTTTTTGAATGTGACTATTTTATTGAAGAACTGTTTAAAACAAAACACAGTGGTGAAATATAAAAAGCTATCTTCACTTTTTTTGTCCCAGAGTCATTCCTGTCCTAAATCCATGTTTATTTTTAGGTTAATCCCATGTGTCATATCTTATTGGTGTAGTGTGAGCCTAACAATCTCAATAAGGTGAATGAAGGAACTGAAACTTGGAAGAGAGAAGATAACAACTTGCTTGCTCTGTGACTAAAGGATTTTTTTTATTTCCCCCATGCAGATGGTTTGTGATGGGCCCACCTCGATCTGGAACAGGAATTCACATCGATCCCTTGGGAACGAGTGCATGGAATGCCTTAGTCCAGGGACACAAGCGTTGGTGCCTGTTCCCTACCAGCACTCCCCGAGAGCTGATCAAAGTGACACGAGAAGAGGGAGGGAACCAGCAGGATGAGGCCATCACTTGGTTCAATGTCATCTATCCAAGGACGCAGCTCCCCACCTGGCCTCCTGAGTTCAAACCCCTGGAAATCTTACAGAAACCAGGAGAGACAGTCTTTGTGCCAGGTATGTACAAATCTCTCCAGTAAGGAAATCTGGGAGAGAAAAGCATATTTTTAACATTTGTGTGTAGTAGAGATGAAGAGAGTATTTCAGCTTTCTTATATGGCCCATCTCTTACTGAAACCATACTGAGCTGTTTCAAAAGGGACATATACTGTAAGGTTCATTTTGAAACTATTCAGTTATTTTCTGAGTGTCCTGAAATATATATGACGTGTAAGATAGGATTGCATGTGGTACAGATGACAAAACACATGGGACCTGAGTTGCAGTGTCACAGGAATGTGATCCTAAACTAAATTGAAGTAATAGGAAGCTGTCAAGACATAAAATAATAGAGGTGTCTGAGTGCTAGTAACTCTTAGACAAAAATGTTTGAGTTTAAATACACCGTAGCAAATTCATGACTGAATTTTGTAGCCTGGGTAGTCTGACTGCATATGAATTTTTCTTAGCTGTGGGAAAAGAACTACTTAAAGGCACTGACACCTTCCACCCACGTCTCTGTGGTTATGCTTCATCTTGCATTTGAAATCAAAAGCTAAAGAACGATCTGATCAAGATACCATTCTCTTTGAGTCGCTGCACACTGTGTGCCCATTATTACTGGGAGGTGACATGGCTAGTGGATAAAGTGGTGAGTTCAGTGCCGAATTCTAACCTCTAAATCTTGCATCATTTTTTTTCAGCATGGCCCATAGCTTCTATCCACATTGCTTGTCTCTAACATCCAGCTGACTTCATGTTTGAAGAGTGCCTTGTGATTGTCTTGGCACTTATTAGTGACTCCTCAGTGTACCTTCTGTTAAGATTTTGTAGCTGTCGGGTTCCATTAAACTGTTTCCCTAGTCTTTTTTTGAGGTTATAAGTGGGTTGCAAGAACACCCTGTCTATTTTTATCCCGTGTGGGGAAACAATTTTGTGTCTATTTTTAAATGAAAGGTTAGTCTGTAGTCATAAGAACATTACTAAATCAGGATGGGAAGTGCTCTCCAGCTTAACAGAAAGGGTCTCTGTGCAGCCTGGGTTACAGTGGCTCTTGCTGTTAAATAAGCCGTCAGTAGCCAGTGTGTTGCTGTCAAGTCAGATCTTCAATACTGTTTGTGAGCTGGATAATTTGGTCAGAGCGCTGAGCAGCCTTCTGTAACAAGAATCTGTAAGGCACTGGAGCGAACGCTGACATAAGACTGAAGAAAGATGACATGGTGGAAACTCACCTGGGTTTGGGAGATAAGGTCCAATTTCCACCTGTGCTGTGGGATAAGTGTGCATGGCTGTTCTTGAACTTTCTTTCTGCTAACAGCCAGAAACGGTCATTGGTGTTGTATTTATAGGTGGCTGGTGGCATGTAGTTCTCAATCTTGACACGACTATTGCCATCACGCAAAACTTTGCCAGCTGTACCAACTTCCCTGTGGTGTGGCACAAGACAGTAAGAGGGAGACCCAAATTGTCACGGAAATGGTACAGGTAAGAGATTTAGTAGCTTTCTTCTCATACTCTCTTTTGAAAACAAAACCCCAAAATACCCTCTTTGTTTACATGCAGTATTACTGTTCAAAGGCTAACGCTGAAATTTCAACTGTATTTAGGATCCTAAAGCAGGAGCATCCTGACTTGGCAGCCTTGGCTGATTCAGTTGACCTGCAGGAATCTACTGGTATTGCTTCCGATAGTTCTAGCGATTCCTCCAGTTCCTCAAGTTCCAGCTCCTCAGACTCTGATTCAGAGGTAATGCTTTTTACCGCAGTAGGTGATCAATATCCTGCAATTATATTGGTTTTTCCATACCCGATCATGAGTCTTCATCTTAATATTTGTGTCTTATGGAAGAAATTAATGAAAACAGCTAAACAAATCTATGTGGTGGAGGAGCCTGTGGTCTTGGCAGGTTCAGTTTGCTGAAGCCCTTTTTTGTATTGCAAAATGGATTTGGTTTGTTTGATCTGTGTTTATAATATGTATAAATCTGTCAGTCATTTAGCTAAGCCATGCTTGTGTAAAATGGTTGCAAAACAATTGTTTTAAAAATGAGAAGGGGAAACAAGATCCAAGCCTGAGACTGTCAGTTATGACAGGGGACTTCTCTAGGCAGCCAAGTGCTTCAGAAAACACCACGTCTGCTCTCGGGAAATTGGGTCCTTTTAGGATCAATTTAACATCAGTTATCTTGCCCAAAGCCAGCTTAGTCAGTGACCAAATCGAAGAACATACCTGTTCCTGGTTTTTAAACACTTAATTTAAAATCTATTTCATGTGTCTAATCTAAAATAGCACGTTCTTTGAATAGTGATTATTCAGGTTTGCTGAGGTAGCTTTTAGAGTGAATTCCACAGCATTACCAGTTTACTGGATTTCTCTGACTTCTTGTTTCATCTCTTCATGCTTCAGTGTGACTCTGGCTCTGAGACAGAGGGGATGATGCACCGGAGGAAAAAGAGGAGAACATGCAGCATGATGGGTAACGGTGATACAACTTCCCAGGACGACTGTGTGAGCAAAGAGCGCAGCTCCTCCAGGTGACCCAATGGCAACTGTTGTTTTTAAACGAGCAAAAGACAGTACAAGGCAGAGCTGGCAGACTTCAGATAGGGTGATAACATCAGGATGGATGGATGAGAGCAAGGGATTCCTTACAGAACATAAAGCAGTTGACCAGTGGTGATATCTTCCCTCTGTGAATTATTTTTGTGGCTCCAAACTGATAACTAAGATTCTTGTTTTTAAATTGGGTTTTTTACTTTATTTAATAAACAGTTTTATTACTTTTCCTAATTGTCTCTTTTAGTAGAGAAAGCATTTTACTTTGTTTAATGGGAGAGGTGGGATATTTCAACTGTGCTTTTCAGAGAGCACAAATGAATAGTAAACAGTTAAAGATGAGGAATGATCAGTCAAGACTCAGATTTCGATGCCTTGTTGTCCAAACAGGGAACCTTAAAGGAGTTGTAGAGTTTCTCCTGTTGTTGCCTGGATTACTTCAGTGTGGCCCAGTTTTATCTGTTAAAGGCAAAATTCATCTCAAATAGCAAATGCTTGTGTTTACCTATTAAAAAAAAATGTTTCTAGTCAGTCTTGAGAGAGAGAACATTAATATTGCAGAACCGATAGGTATTGCTTAGGGTAAAGTTGCCAAGGAAGGAAGTTCTCTGGTCTTGCCAGATTAAAAACAGTGAAACACTGGGAATCTGAGAGTATTCCACAGGGAGGAACTTAGAAATTCTTTGCTAAATGAAGCATTTTTTTCATATAGCAGAGGCCAACATTCTTAAGCAAACTCCTTGCAGTTTGGTTAACCGATGGTGCAGGTACTGTGGGGACCTGCTGTGTGGCCAGCTGAGGCAGGCGTGCAGTAGTAATTCACTGGGGAAGCCCAGATTCCCAGGATCACGCCTAAAGGCCTGTTTGCTCCTGTACATGTTGCCATTTTTCTTGCTGTGACATACTGCTCTCTTGTTTTCAGGAGTTGCTCATAACTGAGTACAATTGAATTACAGGTACAAGAGCATCATTAAACAGTTGGGAGAGAATTGTACTGACTGCTTCTTTTGCCCTGGGGGTTTTAACAATTTGTTTGTTATGACATTGTCAAATCCCATTTCACAGCCAGTGTGACTTCAGGCAGGGAGGAGCAGCAGGAGATAATGAACCTTAATGCAGATCCTGTTTTTAAAAAAAGCCACAAACAGCTATAAAAATGCAGAGCATACGTGCAGATCTGTGCTTCTGAAAATCCTGTGCATTTTTCAGCTGTTTGCACTTCAACTTTTGAAATTAATACTTTTAATATTAAAAATCAGCACATTGCCTAGAACACTTGCTTTCCAGGTTTCACTGTTCTTCCTCCTATATGTTGATTGTTTTACTCTGAGGACAGGTAGGCTTTCTGCACCAGCAATGTGATGGATTAGTGGATAGAAACAGTTCCAAACATAAAACCTTACTTAGCTTGTACGATTCTTTAGGAAGAGTTAGCATACAATTAACCTGCATGCTGCGATGTTGTGCCTGATACGAGGGGAATGCTGTAGTTGTTGACAGGCAGTTGTACTTTTTTTAACAGGATTAGGGAATCTTGTGGAGGCCGCAGCTACCCCTGAGCGATAACAACACCCACCTAGAGGCAGCTGCCGATCGAAGCTCCGTTAGCAGCCAGCCAGCTCTGTTCTACCCCCTTCTGCTTCTATTTCTCACAGTCCTTAAGTTTTTGTCACTGTTCCTCGATCCAGACATCTGTCTTCATTATGTGCTGTTGAAGGTTGGCTCCTTAATAACTTCTAGGGGAACGCCCCGACTCTACGTTATTGTGCAATGCTTTGTCCCCTCTGCGCCCCGAGTGAGTGCACTAATAACCCAGCTTTGGGTAAGGACATGCCAAGTATTTAATGGTTCATGTAACTGGCAAGGAAGATGACGGTCAGTTTTTAAAGAACTCTTTTTAAAACCAGCAGGTAAATCTAAAAACCTGCCTTGCTTTGACACTGTCATATGTTTACATGTTGTCCTGTACACTTGAGGAAAGGAACACCAGCCCTTTTGGCCTATCTGAACGTCCGGCGGATCTCACACCAGAATTTCAGGAGGGGAAGGTGGTATGAATGCTCCAAACACCAAAACGACTTCATCAGAGGTGACCGGACCTGAAGCATCTTTCATGGTCTTAATCTACGCGCATACATCTAAGGTGCAACACCTTAACCAGCAATGGTCCATTTACTTTTGCTCTGTCTCTGTTATGGTGACTGGTAACAAAGATGCACTAGCACCTTGTGATAGGAAGCTTGATGGAGCAGGAGAATCCTGGAGTTTCTTGCACAGCAAAAATGTCAGCATTTGCCAGTAATTATAAACCTTTAGGTGCAGGTGTGATGTGTAGCAGTAGGCAACAACTGACAACGTCTGACTCTTGTATGACAACAGTTGCTGGGCTTTAAATACCAAACAGTTACAGGGTCGTAGTCATAGGCTCGTTCAGGACAGTGCAGGTCACATCCCTAACTGGCTTTTCTTTGAGGTTATGGGTTCAGACGTTTCCAGAACTTGTGGTGCCAATTTTAAAGGACTGGGAGGGGGATGTATTGTTGTTCTATGCTTTTTAAAAATGCAATGTGTTGCTTAAGTCTGTGTAGATGCATTTGTATTAACGCTGGGTAAAGCTCTCATCCCCAGGGGATCTGTTGGAGCTGCTGGGTTTTTTTAGTGGGGGTTTGTGGTGGTGGTGTCAGCAAAGAGGCCTGTGGCTGAAGGAGCGCTGCAAGGAGATGATCCTTCTCAATCTGAACAGCACAGCCAGAAGCTGGCAGGGTTGGGGTGCTTCCTTGGGTGCTCTCCTGAGACCTAGGAGCGATGGGCATTAGATCTCACTTCAGCCATTCTTCTTTGGGAGAGGAAACTTGAAAGCAGAAGAGGCATGTGTGTGGTAAACATGCAATAATGCCCAGGCACTGGTAGCAGAATTAAAAAGCAGATTGGCAGCCTTAACTGTGACTTTCTTAACACGTGTTGGGTGTGATGGAACCCAGAACATTGTTTGACTAGGTTTTCTGATCTTGTTTTTTTAACCTTGTCTCTTCCTATGTAAACACTCTCTCCCTTCTGGGAGACCAGGCCATATCCCGTTGTACCAGGGAATCCTTAAATATGTTTGTCAGGATCTATTTCTCAATCTTCTGTGCCAGTCACTTTGTGTAGGAGCAGCATGGTGGTGGAAGAATGGAGAGAGAGAAGGTTTTTTTGCTACATTATTTAACTATCCAGACTCCTGAATTTCCTGTGATAGCCAGGCGTAAGTGAACACGCTTGCTCTAGACTGCTGCAGGTTATTCCACAAAATTGCTTCATTTTCAAAGAAACTTCTCAAACTCCTGGCATTTCTGGCCAAGGCTGCCTTTTTTCCTGCCCAGTTGAACAGTCTGGGAGCCTGCACCATTTGTGTGTCTCCTCAGACAGAGCAGGCTGCAGCTCCTGCCTTTTGGAAGAACTTGGGGGGCCTGGGGAGACGAAGGCTCAGAAGTCTCAGCTCTGTCACGGTGTGGGGAGCCCTTGGAGAACTGTCCACTGCCCTCCTTGGTGGTTTGACAGTGTGTCAGGAAGATGGCTTGTGCTGTAGCTTGTGATTGTATCTGGCGCTCGTGGTTCAGTTTTGCAGTCTTAAAATCTTACCTGTCTGGGAAAGCCTGATCACTGTGCCGGGAATACCACACCTCTGCCACCAGAAGCACAGTGGGAAGATCCAGAGTGCAGAGTGTTCTTCCATGCCTATGAACTCTTCCATGGGGTGAAATAAAACCATTCCCAATTGAAGCCTGTGTTTGTTTGCCATCCCTCGCAGAGAAGCAGTGTGTTTGTAATGGACAGCAGGCATCGTGATACCAGCAATGCTGTACTGACTTCTCCACAAGGCACTTTCTGATATGAAACAAAGGCGTTTAGGTGACCTGGGAATCAGGACTCTTGGGATCTCTGGTTCTTCCACTCACAGGCTCTTGCCTCAGCCGAATTGGTGAGCTTCTGTCTTAGCAAATGAGGAAAATACCTACCTCACAGGGGTGTTGTGAGGCTGAAATGTCATTGCTGTGTAAGATGCTTTGAAGTCGTCCTCCCACAAAACGTGTTCCAGACATCCTAAGCAACCTGAGACTTCCTAACCTGGTGTTAGCTTTTTGTAGCCAAAAACTTTGGGGATGTTGTTCAGCACTCTTGGCCACATGGTGTTCTGTGGTGGTCCTTCCAGAATTGCTGTGTGGTACATGAACTGTAGCAGAACAAGGCTTTTTGTTTTCACCAGAGTTTAACTGTTGGCATTTCATGGCCTGCTCTAAACAGGAGGTCCTGCTAGATCGGTCCTATTTTAAAAAAATCCCTTATTAAGTTATCTCTCATCAGGGAGTCAGCTTCACGGGCCTTACAGGAAGCAGGGGAGCTGGTGCTTCCCAGCCCTCATTCCAGGCCAGGTCAATGAGGAATAAAGTTAAAAACTGCTCCCCTTGTGCCTAGCTCCCTGCTTGTGGGAGGCTGACTGGGGAGAGTGGGTTTTGTGCTCTCACTTCTCCAGCCTTGTGCTTCTGGGGGCACCCGTGTCTTTTGTTCCAACCCCACTGCTTTTGTGTACTGTCAAGCCCCAGGATGCAGCAGGCTGCTGTGGTCCAGCACCCAGACACAGTGGGTCCCTTGTTTCCATGAGGCCCGAAGCAGCCGTGCTGCTTTGCCTCAGCCCCTGCCGGTGTGTTCCAGCCCAACGGGGGGGGCTTTGGGGGCTGCCCCGTTCCCTGGGGCTGGGCTGAGCGAGCCACGTGCCGGGTTTGGACTGCGGGCTTCCCGATTGTACTGTGCGTATCGGTGTCATTGTCCTGCCTGCTCTGGCGAAAGGTAAAGGGATTTGTGAGCTCTGGCCATGCTTTTGAGTCTGATAACCAGTACAGGCTTGTCTGCTGTGACAGTTCAGGAGCAAACGAATAAATACCCCATCAGAACTGTAGTTGTGAACAAGAGGCACGCCTATCTCGGCACCTGTTCCCTGCACAAGTGCTGTGGGAGTGGGTGATGCTGAGGAAGCACTGGCATACCTTCCTCCCCTTTCCAGCTTGGGTACGCTGGCTCCAGGTTGTCTTCTCAGTTACATTAAGCCTCTCCAGATGCTTAGAAGAAAGACAGCAACCTCTTTCATAATTAACCTAGACCTTTTTCTTCCCTGAATCCCCAGCCACCATGGGGCAGGAAGCAAGACTGTTGACTGAATCTAATCTGAAATGCCTGTGTGGGCTCATTGTAATGGGAGGGTTTTGACATCCCCCTTGCAAAGGGGGGAAGGAAAGAGCTTACTGATTCGTTTGACAGTCACGCTGTCGGCTCCAAGCCCTGCCACTGCCCTTAGCTGCTTTTATCACCCCATCCAGCAGGGCTGGGATACTCTTAATTGTCTTGTTCGGATGATTGTGTTTTTGCTTTTTATTTTAAATAAAATCAATTATTTTGCATTATCCTGTCAGCTAGTTGCTTTTTTCCATATCCTGATCTGAAAAAAAAACCCTACCTGTGTACACCTCCGCTTCCCAGAGTGCAGCAGCATGCTGAGAGGTGTTCAGGTCGTAGGGGGGCTTTAGGGACTTCCCCGAGCTCTTTCTCGCATGTGATTAGCACATCTGTGTGGTGGGGTACATTTTGGAAGCTGCTGGGGCTGTGATGGCTTTGGGAGAAGGTTTGTGTCAGTAGCTTTATTTCCAGACTGCAGTGCTTGCTTTCCCCTCTTCCCTGTCCTCCCCAGGCTGTGTTACAGGAAGCCTTGGCTTGTATTTCTCTTGCCACCTAATACTGGCGAGAGGGAGTTTCATCTTCCAGGTGTCACATGCTGCTTTCAGCTGAGCTTCTAGATAAGATGCACAGTGTGAGCTGGTGGTGGAAGGGCAGGGCTCCAAGCAGAGCACCAACTAGCCTTCCCCCAGTACCTGGGGTTTGGGAGAGAGCTGCCTCTGAGGGTGCTCCCCAGGTCTGAAGCAGCCTTGGAATAAATTTGGCTGTGTAGTGGAACAAGGATTGAGAAAGTGGAAAAACTTGTATTTTTGTTAGTGAGGTTTGTTGAAGCCAGTAACTGCAGGTAAATAAGCTAAAACAGTGTGGGACAGCAGCCTGCAGGCTTCTGAAATATTTATATCAATATATTGTGGAATGAAACACCTTGAAGAGTAAATGGTTTTGTGGCAGCAGACAGCAAGTTTACTGGTTTCTGCATAAATCTCTGTCTTTCCCTTCCCAAACATTGATGTAAACACTCTTATTTAGTGTCACCTATAAAACCAAATTTTTTTTTCCTTTCTAGTTTCTCCTCAGAAGATCTCTCCCCGTGCCCTGTTCACGGCCTCTGCTAGACACTGTCTAGCTCGATGCGGCCAGGCCGTCGCAATTAGCAAATGAGCCCCTGTTCTCCGTGTGGGCACTGCGGGCGCCTCGGTGCTTGGCATTTAACAAGACCCAATTCCAGAAAGTGGTATGAATTGTGGTAGCTGAAAGCTAAGTAGAGCCATTGTAGAAATGCTTTTATAACGTATCTCTTCTGCTTTTCATTCCCTAGAGAGGCAATTTTGCGTGTTCCCAGCTTCAAGATTATCCCAGTGTTCTTCCTAATTTGCAGGTACTGCTGGTACATACTTCAGTGCTACTATGGCCTTGCAACCTGGACTTGATTATTTTGTTCCTCTGATTTATCTACCTGTCTTCCTTTTAGTGACAGTTACAACCTGATACCTCAACTCATCAAGGAGGACAGAAAACTGATTTTTTTAATTGCTACTGGGGAGCCAACAGGATGAGGTTACCCGAGTCGGTGTGCAGAGGTTGTACTGTCTATGCTGCACCCTTGCCACTGCTCTTGCTCCTTTCATCTAGTTTGATGCAAAAGCAACAACCACTGCTGCTTCTTTTGTGGCAGTTAGAAAGCTCATCACAGAGAGCATAGGGCTGTATTCCTGCTTGAGGAGTGTTAGGCACAGCACTAAGTATCTGTGTGTTTTAAGACTGGTTCAGGTTTGAACTATTATGCTTGCAGCATCTCATCCTTTTTTCAAGGCATATAAAAGCTCCTCTGTGGGACTGCACCTCACCTGCTTCTGGAGGAGTCTAAATTGAGGCAGGTAGAGCTGATTGGAAATGTGTTCAAAACCAAATAATTATTCCATGTCCCTTCTGGCTTGAGAGCTGGTGGCTCCCACCTGTATGTGATGCCTCTAACTGTTGTGTGTCCTCTTGCTCGAGTGAAGGACTTGAAACTGGGGGGCTGCCACCACAGCCTGCCAGGAGGAGGAGGAGGATGGGGGCAGCTGGAGGAGCAGCAGCTGGTCTGGCCGGGTCCCAGCACTGCTAGCAGGGAAGAGAATTTCAGAATTGCTTTTCTGATGCAGTGTTGCCTTGTTTAGACCCAAGGCTGTGTCTTTTCTCAGCTGTTCTGCTGCGATCAGGACTGGACTGGCTGCCAGTATCCTTGAGCTTTGGTTCACTGGGGACTATCAGCTGGCTTTCAAGGGCAAGGCCAATTGTACAGCTGACTTAAAACTTTGAAGACCATCAACACCACCTCAGAGTCTGCTCTAGCTCAGGGATTAGACTAGGAAATGAGTTTTAACATGATAAAAGAGCTGTGTTGGGTGAGACCATAGGCCTAGTGAGCAGCTGGGTTAGTCGTGGGGCTTGGGGAGAAAGCATAGAAATAAGCCCTCACGAGAGAGCTTTTTGGGATCTCCCCTTTCAGTGGGGGCCAGGCATGGCCATCCCCTCCCTTGGGCTGGCTCGGCCCTCTTGATGAGGTGAACTTTTCTTGTGGTGTTTAGTTTTCTGCCACTCGTGAATTGAACCAGCTCTCCGAGCATCACGGCAGCATCAGAGCCAGCGCATGGCCGGGTGGGAAAACGCAGATGAGCAGGCAGCCAGGAGTGTCAGTGACCTCCATGCCTGTGTCAGCTGAGAACAGGGCAAGCACGGTGACATTTCCTGGGATAGCTTCTGACTTCTGCCAGCAGCGCAGAGATGTTGCTGCTCTTGGCAAGGAAAAAGTGGTACTAGTGGCTGGATCATGACTGGGGCTTGCAGAAATTATCCCAAGTTTGGACCAGTTCAAAACCAGTCTGTGCTCAAGCTTTAGGGGAGGGGAGCTGGGCTCTTGGAGGACCTGGGAACATGGCATCATCTGCCTGGAGTCGCTGAGGCCTGTGCAAACCCACAGCTGCCGATTTCCCCGCTAGAAACCGGCCTCTACCTGCTCACCCCGCTTCAGGATCTTGTAGACCCGTGCTTGGGTTACAGCTGCGGGGGAGAGGGGTCTGGAAGCTCCACTCGCTTCGGGGGGGTGAGGGAGGCACCTGTGTGAGCAGAGGACGTCGAGCAGCTAGCTACTACCCACGCAGCTCATGTGCTGTGGGAGGGGGTGAGAAGCTGTGATGTACTCTGTTGGGGTTCGTACCTCCAGAAGGCTCTCCCGGCCCTTCCAGCCGCTCCAGCTCCGTCCCTCCCGCAGGCAGATTTCCGGGGGGAATACGACACGCTTCCTGGCGCAGTTGTAACCGCAGCTCTCCTGAATCCCCCTTTGTTGGTAAAGCTCTTCAGCTGTTGCCCAGCCCTTTGCTCCCCCTGCCGCGGCCCTGTAAAAGCAGCTTTTGTGCAGGGCCAGGGCTCTCGGGGAGCCGATCTTGGGCGGCGGTGCAGGGCCGCTCCGCTCCCTGGAGAGGGCAGCGTGCTCATGCGGGTTCCAGGCGCTGGGCAGGGCGGGCACCCCGCGCTGGGACGGGGTGCGGGACCGAGGGGGATTGTTCTCCCCGAGCTCCCCTCCCCGAGCCTGCAGACTCTGCAAACCAGCAGCTTGTCTATCCCGGGGCTGGCGGGCAGTAGCAGGGCAGAGATCCCACGTGAAGCTTTCCCCTCCTGTCCTGGAGTCGGAGGCTGTTGGGCTGCAGTCCCTTCTCCTTAGTTTTGGGGAGACTCCGTGACAGCCACCCCTCGGGGTCCAGTGCAGGCAGCTGTCACAGCGGCCCAGCACCAGGGAAGCACAAGAGTCGCCACCAGCTTCTGTGGGCCACCTGTTCTGCCGGACACCAGGTTCCCCCCCTACCTCGGCAGTTCAGGGAGACAGCAGCACGTTTTCATGAGTTGATGGGAGAACCCTGCAGCTGCCCCCTGCCCTCCCATGGGAGCCTTACTGCATCAGGGCAAGTCTACTCCATCCACTCGCCTCTGGAGAGCCACAGAGGGGACAAGTGGATATGGCAGGGGACCTGCCGGGCCTGGTTTCTGCTTGGGGGATCGTCCCCATCAGATCACTGTCTGCAGGAGAGTCTGGCTCCCACCCCAGCTCTGGCGTGGGAAGCTGAGCCCTGCTGCCGATTCTGCCACCTCGTATGAAGTTGGCCAGTGAGAGTGACTGTTCTTGCAGATGTGTCCTGCATGTTCCTGGCCATCTTCAAGACCAGAGTGGTGTCTTTCAGAGGTGCCTGCGCCCTGCAGTCCTCATGACTCCTACGAAGGTGACAGGTTCCAGTGACCTGACAGTGAATCCCTGAAGGGCCAAAGGCAGAACTTGCTCATGGTCATCCCTGCCTGTAACTCCTGTTTAGTTCCCTCACCAGTGATCCCGACCTCAGAAGAAGCTGTGAGCGCCAGCGCCTCGTATTTTAAGACAGTGATAAATCCTGCTTGAGAGGGTACCCACTGAAGCGCTTGGTCTCTGTGCTGGGTTCATGCAAGCCGTGTGCCATTGTGTTCCTGTGTGGGCAAACATCCTCTAACAGGCTTCACCGAACGCCGTGGAAAGTGCACAGTGCCAGGGAGAAGGAGCAGGAGGTGTCCTGGATGTCGGCAGCCGGCGAGGGCACTGCGACAGCCACAAACATGCGTGTAAGGCCAAAGCACCCCAAGTCAACCTACTAGCAGACCACAGTGGCCAGTCTCACCCAAAATTCCTCCTTGTCCCCAAATCTGACAGTCTGCCTGAACACAGGAGCAAAGACCCAGTCCTGTGAGTTTCCCCACCCTGGTTCTGTCTCCAGCTGCGAGGAGTTTCCAGGGCTCGGGGGAAGTCTCAGATGGCAACTGATGCACTGGATTTGGGACGGCACCTTCATGGCTCCTGCAGGTGATCAGCTCAGCTCCAAGATTACTTAAAAAACTGAAAAACTGATTAATCACTGATTCCCAGACTGCGTCCCCAAATGCCCAGCGGTGTGTCTTGTACCCAGGGCTGTGCCAGGCTCTGTTCAATGCTTGTCCTGGTCTGTCAGACAGACTGCCATAAACCCTTCAGCTGAGCCTCTTTGCTCCTCCTGTCCCCAGAAGGGTCTTGAGAAGCTGCTTGAGAGAGAATTTCAGTCTCACTGTACTCCAGACCTGTTTATACCCCTTTGTAGCTACCTGGTGGAGCCACCCCGGCTCTCACATCCCTTGTGCTTTTCCACTACGTTCACCCAGAGAGTCAAACTTTTGGAAGCCAGTAGCTTCACCAAGCTGAAGGGTGGATTTGGGCAGGAAGGGAGAAGAAGGGACCAAATGTACATCAGAAAAGATGAACTGAACAGTGCTGTGATGCTACTGGTGTCTGGATGTTCTGGCTGAGCTCAGGGGCAGCTCTGATGATCCAGGAAAGCAAAGCTATGCAGAAGGGAAGTACCATGGTTGGTTACTTAGAATACAATTATCCGTACGCTAATGATTGCCTGCCTGATAGGATTACCAATAAAGACAAGCCGCAGTGAGGATCATGGCTTCACTTCCTTCCTCTCACTCCAGGGATTTAATCCCATCTTTGTCCGTGTTTTGTTTTCAGCCAGTCAATAAAAACTCTGCTCCCAGAGATATCTCCAAAGCCTTTTCCCTGGAGGGAACTTTGGGGGCAGATTCCCATGTCTGCTCCCCTTGCGTGCATCTGGGAGAAAGCTCCGTGCTGGTTTTTACCCTGGCAGGAATAGTTTAGGCCTTCTAATTTCAGCCTGCTTTGTAAAAGGTTGGCTAATCCTCCCAGCAGTCTCAAGAGGCAGGAAATCCTTGGTGGCAGAGTCTGGAAGGACCTGACAACCCCTTGGCCAGCCTCCTTGCCAGCTTGCGATGGCTTTTAGGCACATCGCATTTTTTAAGCTGCTTGTTTATCCGACACACCGGCAGCAAGGTGCTGGGGGGAGGCTCTCACAGCCCAGCTGCTCTCAGCACCCGCTTGCCTGGTGGGTGCGGCAGCAGTTTATGGCACAGGCCGGTGCTGCCCGCAGGGGAGGAGGAGTGATGCCCTGAAGCTTGGCGTGGAGGCGCTGGGCAGATGCTCCTCACCCAGGGGAGTCGGGACAGCCCTTCCCTTGCCCTGCCAGCTTCTCCGCTAGCCAGCCACGGGCCAACGAGGTGTAAATGTACACGGAGGCCGGCTGACACCCCAACCTGCCCAGAGCTGCAACCCTGCTGAGCTCAGCAAGCTGGGGGTGCCTGTCTGCCCCCGACGAGCATCCCAGGGGACAGGCAAGGAGGCAGAGACCGTCCAAGTCACAGAGTTACGAATGATGCGTGTGCGGAGTGGTTTGGGAACGGCTTTTGGTGTACAGGGCGGTGTCTAAGGAAGGATCCTCCCGTCCCGAGCCGGGCAGCTTGCAGCGCAAACCTTCCTCGCCCGCTCCCCCCTTGCCCAAAGGCCACCCGGGGGTGCGGGGGGGTGCGGGGGAATGGCTCCGGACGCCGGCTCCGTGTGGGAGGGGGGTGCCGAGGCCGGGGAGGGGGGGGCCGGGGCTGTGGGCAGGGCCCAGGCAGATGACGCCGGGTAAAGCCGGCTGAGAGCCTGCCCA
>NW_020799123.1:5265601-5295928 GCF_003259725.1 Athene cunicularia
GGGGGGGGGGGGGGGCAGGTATTCTTTCTGTCTGCATCCTTTTTCTGGGGGTTGCAGCAAACTGTCCCCCTGCCAGCGCGGGGTTGCCTTACGCTGTGCCCGGCTGTCCGTCCTTGCCTGCCCTGGGGGGGGTTTCCCCCTCCATCCCAACCCAGCAGGACGCTGGCCCCGAGGTCTGACCACTGGCTGAACTGGGGGGGCCGGTGGGCGCAGCGATGCCTATAAACGCCCGGTAAATCCCCCTCCAGCACCGGATCTTGTTTAGAAATAAAAGGGTGACCCAGCATTCATGGAAAGAGCTTGCCCTGCTCTCTCCTGGCTGGGATGGGACTCGGTGACAAGTCCCTGCGTTGGTGGCTTTCTCTCAGGGCGGCTCCTTGTCCCGATGGGGGGAAGTGAGTAATGGGGTGTCTCGGAAATCCAGGAGCAATGCATCGCCCGTGTGCAGGCAGCGTGTTTCAGCTGGGGAGCACAGGCCTGGGGCCCGGGCGCCGGCTGGCTATTATTAGCAGCATTTGTAATCCTCAGCGACTGTATCCAGGCTGCCGGGCAGTGCGCAGACAGCCCTCGCCTTGGAAAGCATCGCCACTGTCTCACTGGACGGCCTTGGGCAAGTCCCAGGGGGTCGGTTGCGCACTCCCCTCTGTACCATGATGCTCTGCAACGCCCCGGGGTGAGCCTGGAGCCCCTCCTGGGGCTGGGATGTGGGTCTGCCTCCCTGTGCTCCTCCTCACCTCCCCTTGTTGTTTCTAAGCCTCGGAACTCTCCCCTTCCTGGCACCCCTTGGCCATGGGTACAGCTCTTGAGCAGTCCCCTCCCTCACCCCAGTGTACTGGGAGCCACATCTGTCCCTCTGCCACGTGGTTTATTGGTGCCCTTGAGTAGCAGGATCTCTGTCAAGCTGGAGAGCCCCTGGGCTGTCGTTAGCCAGCTGGGTCCTGGCTGGGCTAGCTCAGTACCAAAGCTGTCTGCCCAGCTGGAGCTGCTGGGGGGCCTGGGGCGCACCCAGCACTCTCTGATGAAGTGCAGCTCCCCGTCAGGACAGATGGCCGTATGCAGGGCTGCCAGAGCTCACGGGTTCATCTGCTGTCTCACTAGCTTGAGTCTTCTCAGGAATGTTTCTCCTCCCCTCTGGCTGCTCTTCAGTCCCGGTTTCTTTGAACAGGCACTGCTGCAATGCTTGTCGCCTTCAGAGATGGGCTCAGCACCTTTGTTCCCACTCAGGCAGAGGTGTGGTAACAGGGTTTTGTATGCATGGAAAGAAGCCTTAACTCAAGGCACAGGGAGTCTTGTGTCCTCCAGAAGCCTGGCTGGGCCCTGCGGGACTGGGGCCTCTGTGGCGCCATCCTTACAGCAGAGCAAGGGGGACACTGGGGCTGAGCAGGGTCCTGGCCAGTTTTTCCTTCTGTGAAACCATCACCACACTGTAGGAGCAAGGCAGGACAAGTTGCCCTGGACCTGAGCAGCATCTCTTCGGGAAGAGCAGGGAGAAGGTGGGCTGTGATATGGGGGGTGGTGGAGAGCAGCGGGAAGGGGGACGGATGCTTCTTGCTGCTGAGTGAGTGTTTGGGAGCGCTGGCCCGCGCGTGATCTCACAGCTGCCAGGGCTGCTGGGCGCAGGCTGCCTGGCCAGGGCTGGTGGTCCCATTAGTGCTGGGTGGCACAGTGGAGGGAGGACGTGTGTTTCCAGCGGGCACCGCACGTGTGTGAGTGGGGAGCAGCGCCCGGGCTGCTGATCCTGAGGGCAGAGGGGGAGAGACCATCCACAGCTCTGCAGAGTCTCCCCTGGGTTTTCTGGTTGTGCTCCCTGCATGTATCTTCCAAGTTGCTTCCTCCTCATCCAGCACTGCTTAGGCCAAAGCCCAGCAGACATTACAGACAGGGATGGGACTGGCCTTGGGCAGAGCAGTGAGTGCTTTGCAGGCGGCTGCTGGGGGGGACGTGCCCACTCTAACCCCCCCTGGCTCGCCGGAGGGCTGCGCTCCCCTGATGTGACTCAGCAGAGGTGGCTCCCCGATGCCTCCGCCGGCAGCCTCAGGGCTGCTGCAGGCTCAGGGCTTCTCGGTACATCAGCAAGCAGAGGGCTGTGCTCGGCACTTGGAGAGCTTTCTTTCCCTTTTTTTCCTTTTTTTTTTTTTCCTCTCTCTCCCTCCTGTTTGCTCAGCATGTACTGCGCCAGGCTGGTTCGGATTCACTGCAGCCATTAACCGCTCAACCAAGATGCTGATGGATGAACCTGTTTGGGGACAGCAGCTTTGGCGTGTTTAATGGCTGGCTGGAGCCATGCACCCCGCTGCCTCCTTCCTTCCCTTCTCCCAGCCTCTGCGAACCAGTATCTGCTGGGGCAGCTGTATGGCTCAGCCACCCTCCTGCTCCCACCTCCTGCGAGGGCAGCCTGCAGTATGAAGCCGGCTGGTAAAATCAGGGTGGGTCGAGGCTTCCCTGCCCCTCTCTGGGAGGAACGGACTGTCACAGCATCATGCTCACAGCTATAAAATGGAGCAGTGGCAGAGCAGGGAAGGGATCCCAGGAGTCCTTGTCTCCATTAACTGCTGGTAGTGGTTCCCCTTGTCTCTGCTGGCTCCCATCACTGCAAAAAAAGTTAATTAGTGTGTTGCTGTCTATTCTCATCCCCATCCCCAGCTTGTTAACGCATGAGGCAGCGCTGTCAAAGCAATCCCCTAATGAAAAGCTGTTGGATGGGAACCCCAGCATCACTGGAGCTGCTGAGTCTGGTTCTTGGGAGAAACGGTCAGAAAACTTCAATTCCGTAATGAGTATTTCTGTCCTGGGAATGGCAGGTGGCAGAGACAGGGCAGGGTTTTCTGTGGTGGTCCTGAGCCACCTCTGAGTTGCCATCCTGGCCAGGATGCTCGGGAGATGGGGAGGGTGAGTGGGCAGTGCCAGGCTCTGCCAAGCATGGCAGGCTGTCTGGTTTGCCAGGGGTTAACTGCAGCTGGTGGCTTCAAACAGAGCAGGGTCAAGTGGGTGACAGTGGAGAGAGAGGGGACAGCTCTGGAGGTGACCCGGCAAGGAGAGTCATGCAAACTCTGCCTGACTGGGGCATCATGCGGTGCTGTCACCGGGATAGGAAAAGCACGAAGGGGATGTTACTTGCCTCCTTCATAAAGCTCCCGGTGCCTTTCCCCTGCACCCCCACCCCACTCTGTGCCTTCCCTGGGGCTCCTGGTGCCTCTAGACACACCAGGCGGCAGAGGCACAAACCACCCTGCTCCCAGCAGGGACCCTCTTTAAATTTAAGAAGTCAGCATCTCCCCCTCTAATACCTTCTGCCTGCCTTGCCCATGCTGGAGAGGAGAGGGTGCTGATTAGTCTGGCTTTAATTGGCAGCTGTGCAGGCTGGGGCCGGAGCTCTGCTGTCCTGCAGTGTGGTGGGGAAGGACATGGCAATGTGCTGCCCCTCACTGCAGCCTTGGCAGTGGCACAGGACCCTACCAGTGGGGTGTGGGGCTCTCTGGCCAGACCCATAACTGGTTGCGTGTGCCCCAGCTCTCACCCAGCGCAGTCTGTGCCGATAACAAATGCATCATCTCTTGCAGTGACTGTGAACTGGGAAGCAAGGCGGGACATGTGTTATCCCCCCCAGGGAGCCTGTGCACGTGTTGTGCCCTCGCTCTGCATCCCAGCTGTGGGGTTGGAGCACAGGGCTGTTGCTGGAATGTGGTGGGGGGCACAGTTGCATCAGGGCTTTATGAGGTGTCCCCTACAGTGGGTCTGCAAGGTCAGGCTGCTGCCCAGTCACTTCTGGGCTGGGTACAACCCCTGGGGCCTGCCCGGAGCTGGTACTCTGCCTCCTGAAGTGGCCACCCATGTGAATGGCCACCAGGTAGGCCTTTGCGGTGAGGGCAGGCCTTGCCTCTCCCTGATCCATGCCCAAAGATGTCACCTGGCTCGTCTGTGGCAGCAAGAGGTGTCCCGGTGTTGGTGCCTGTGGTGTTTGCTTGCCAGAGGCTGGAGCAAAAAGGGGAGAAGAGCAGCAGCTGGGTGCAGTGCTGGGGGTGCTGCACCCGGGTGTGACGGTGCTGCAGGAGTGGTGCTGCTGTGAGATTTACCGAATGTTTTCCTCATCAGATGTGGCACTGCCTGCCCCCTCGCCGAGGGCTGGATGGCCCCGGAGCTTTGGCAGAGCTCTGGCCACTCTGTGGCATGTCCTTGCCCACAGCAGTGATGGGGACTAGCGGGTGCGGATCTCTCCATGCTTTGGTGGGGGTCAGACCCACAAGGTGCTGCCTCTGCACGAGACACATCCCCGCTGGGCACCCCAGGGCTGGTAGGACCATCACCTGGGGCAGGGAACTGCTCTCGTTCTGTAGTAGCTGCTTCTATGGCTGGTGGGAGGATGGAGAGCTGAAAGGGAACTGCCGGCGTAGCAGCTGCTTTGCTTTGCTAAACTTTGCCCTTTTTTTTTTTTTAAAGGCTTCTTCCTTCCCCTTTTTCTCCTGGCTTTTCTCTTTCTGGCTGGCTGTCTCCTGTCTGCTTTCTTTCCCTCTTGCAATGTCTTGCATCAGGCTTGGAGCAGAAAGTGCAGCCATAAATGGCAACACGCAGGGCCCAGGAGTTTAATCCAAGACAATTTTCTCCCCCTGCTTTACAGCTTGGGATCTTTCCTTTTCCTGGAGCTGGAGCGAGGCACTCATTTGTTCCCCTCTTACCCATAGATGCCAGGGTTATCCGTATGACCAAGGACAGGGAGAGACACACCAGCTCCACAGCCTCCTCATG
This sequence comes from Athene cunicularia, assembly GCF_003259725.1. Classification (NCBI taxonomy): domain Eukaryota; kingdom Metazoa; phylum Chordata; class Aves; order Strigiformes; family Strigidae; genus Athene; species Athene cunicularia. The sequence continues at coordinate 5,270,345 of NW_020799123.1, forward strand.
TCCCTTCTGAGAAGGGAAGCCCATTGCTCAGAGGGGTTTGCGCCAGGGATGGAGGAAGTGGGGAGGAAATGGCCAGAAATGAGCTGAAAACCAGATGATGCTGTGATGAGGAGCCCAGCCTCCACCTCCTGTAGGGCTGGGAGAGGGCTCATGCAGTAGCAAAGCCACAAAGGGGGGATTTTGGGGACACAATGCCAAGCTCCTGTGTCTGAGCCATCTTCCCCTGGGAGACTTGGGGCTGTCTGTGGTCAGTGCTACCCGTGCCCAAAATGACCCTGGAGGTCTCGTCCTTGCTCCTGCTTTGGTCCAAAGCCTCTGCTGCCAGAATCAGCTCCAGGCGCGGGCGTCTCGCTTGTTGGCTGTGGAAACTAAAGGGCAAAAGCACATATGCTTGGGCTCTAAAGCCAAGAGCTGCCAAAAGCTGAGACAGATCTATTGCTGCATTGTTGTTTAAGGTAAATGCCTTGCTGGATTTTAACCCTGCGGTGGCAGGTGCTGGGCTTTCCACAGCCCCTGGCAAGCTGTGAAGATTCATCGTAAGCGGACGTGCTGTGGGGTGGGCTGGGTCCATCCTCCCCGCAAGCAGGAGCAGGCAGGGAGTGTTTCCAGCCCTGCGTGGCCTTGGGGCCAGGCAGCTGCCACCGAGCGCGTCCCCTCGCCAATGCCAGTGGCAATGCGACCTTTGTTTGCCGCAGCAGCTGGCCTGGGCAGCCCGTGTCAAGTCTCCTCCAGATGCTCCCAGATAATGACGTGCGTGGTCTCCCTGCAGTACTTCTTGTGGCCTGTTTTTTTTTTTCCTGCGGGGAGGTTTTCTTGGTCAGCATGCAACCGTGGAGAGCTGCTGGCTTGCGGGCTGGTGGCTGGAACACTCAGGTCCCTGCTTCTCCAGCAGCTCCTGCTGCCATCTGGCCCTGGTCCATGCTTCCCTCACTCCCCACTGCTCCAGAGTTTCCCTGCATCACCCCTGGGCTGTGCTGCCTATAGAAGAGCAGTGCCACAGTGTCCTCTTTGGTTGTCAAGCCCCTCAACATTGCTCTAACACCTTCCCCTTCTGTTTTTTGGCTGCAGGACACTGCCCTTCTCTTGCAGAGCATCCCATGGCCGGGGCACAGCAGCCCCCGGCTCAGCTGCTCTTGCCCCACGGCTGCGAGGGAGCCAGCACAGCAGCACCCACCAGCCCTGGCAGGGCTGAGGAGCCCTGAAATTTGGGGACAGGCTTCCGGGAGGTGTTGGGATGCTCCAGGCATGGAGGGCTCTTCCCTCCACCCCCACTGCAGGGGCTGTGGGCACAGCCAAGCTCGGGGTGGGGGGTTTGTCCCTGCTGACAGATTTTCAAGCCAGCCCAGAGGCTGCTCCCAGCCTGGCACTGGTATTTCTCTGCAAGGCCAATGGACACGATGTCCCTGCTCCCTGCCCACGCGTATCCTCCTCCGCACAGCGGGGAAAGGCTCAGCTGGGAACTGTTTGAGCAGGGAGAGGGCAGGGGAAGGGAGGCTTTGCACGGGGGTCAGGGCCATTCTGTGTTCAAAGCAGATGTGGGGCTGAGAAGACAGTAAAGCCCCAGCCCCGGGATTGCAGTGGGGGGACGGGACGGTTTCAAGGGGGTATTACCCTGCGATGGAGAAGACAGCTGGCAGAGCAGGCCCTGCAAGGGTTAATGAACAGAGAATATTGTGCTTTTCATCTCCTCTCCCCTCCTGCTAGCCCTGATCTGCTGCATCAGCATCCCAGGCAGCTGCTTCCAGCCTGGCCAGGACCCCTGGGCAGCTGAGCCCGGTGCTGACCAAGCTTCTCCCCCTCACCGATGGCTCTTTGCAAGGATCCCGGTCCCACGGGCTGGGGCTGCCACAGAGGGCAGCTCACGAGCTCCAAACCCTGGCTCCAGAGCTGGGCACTGAAGGTCTCTGGTGTTCCTCGCTCCAGCAGCCGTGCCGTGGCTTGGCACATGGATCGGAGGCAGCATGGGCTCGGGCACCAGGGCAAGGTGGGCTGGTGGTCCTGGGGGGAGATTCATTCCCATGTGCTGATGCTGCCAGGGCTGGTTGGTTGAGCACAGGGAGGGATTGGGGGTGTTTGTGTTCAAAGCTTTTGCTTCTTTCCAGATACCACCTTTGGGTGCCTCACCTGGGTCCGGCCTTGGACACGCAGGACAAGCGGAGGATGGATATGGCCACGCAGCACTTTCCAGCAAGGCAGAGGTGTGTGGGATGGAGAGCCAGCCTGGGGAGAGGGGCACAGCCAGCGTGGTGCTGGTCTCCCTGCATGGTCCAGGGTAGCAGTGACCATGGTGGGGGTGGGCAGAGTTCACCTGCTGCGTTCCCCCAAGGGGGTTTGGGTGGGCTTTCAATGGTTTGGGCCATTTAAAGCAAAGAGAAACAGTGCTCCAGGTGCAAATGTGCCTCTTGGATGTGCAGGGTGCGATGTCTGGCTCCTGGTGGGGGGGTCAGCGAGTGGGGTCATGCCAGGGCAGCGGGGGGGCTCTGGCAGTGGGGCAGTGATGGGTGCGAGGGAGTGAGTAGCCCTGGCAAGGCAGACAGATGGGGATGGCGAGGCTGGGGCCGTAGCATGGGGGAAGGGAGGTGCTGGCATCTGACTCTAAGCCATCCAAGTAGAAAAATATTGCGCTGCAGAGCTACTGCCTGCCACAAGCAGGGGGTTTCCAGCACAGCCACAGCGTGTTTGCAGTCTCCTGCCATCCCCGGCTGCTCCCTCTCTGCTCCCATCAAATGTTTCTTCTTCTTTGTCGGAGCAGAGATACTTTCCTTCCTTGGAGGTTTGGCACCCAAATTTCCTATTTGCTTCCACTGTTAAATGCTCAGAAATGAGGCATTTCCCTAATTCTCAGGCAGGGAACAGGCTAAAATATCCCTTCTTGTGCTGGCTTCTGGAGTGTTGGGTCTCCCGGTGGCATCCCAGCTCACAGGGAGAGGCAGATGTGATGGGGAACTGCTGTCCTGGGCCCCTGGCCAAGGCCCTGGGGCCAGGGCTGAGCTTTCCCTCCCTGCACCCTCTCCAAGGCCATTCCTTTGGGTGCTTCCCAGCTGTCCCCAGGGGAAGCCCAGGTGTCCGGCGGGAAGTGCCCATGTTTGGAAGCCTGGCCCAAAATAGCGTGTGTGTGTGTGTGTCTCGGCGGCCTGTCCTTCTGAGGAGCCTGAGAGCAGGGTGGCCAGAAGAAGCCAAATGGCTGTGAATAATGCACATTCCTCACCGATGACAAACTAACCTAGTTCGGGGTCAGGGCTGCATACCGTACTCCAGCAGTTTATCTAAAGCCCTGCACTGCAAAGCCAGCGCTCTGCTCTGCACGGGGTCCTTCCTGGATCATCTTTGTTTCCCTTGGGTCTCCTTCACCCTGACGTTTTCTGTGTCCCCCTCAATAGCGCAGTGGCTTGCCAGGCTCCCTCCATGCTCCCTCCCCACTCTCCCGTGTGCTTTGCCCTTTGCACACCGGCTCTGTTACTTGGAGTGAGATGCACAGGGCCAGGGAGGATGCAGGAGGATGCTCCCGATCTGGGCTCACAGGGGTTTGCAGCCGGGGTGCTGGGTGCTGTGCTCTGCAGGGGGAAGGCATGTACACAGTGGCATTGCCGTGTGTCCCTGTCTTCAGAGCTGGAGCACTCCTCACCCTCCCTGCTTGCAGTTTGCATGACTTTCTGCAAGGGAAAGGAATCTGAGCTTGATCAAGCTTGTTGTAGCTTGTAGGAGGCAACCCCCAAAACTTCCAGAATTGTTTTGTATTTAAAAAAAAAGTGCTGTTGCTGCTCCTGTCTGTGCTCCAGAGATGAGCTGTGCCATCACAGTGTGTGTGGGCAGGCCTCTCCTGGAGGAGCGAGGGGCCGGGGGTCCATGGGCAGGAGCCAGCACTGGTTTTGGGGGCTGCTGCCAGGTGAGACTGGGAGGGATCCCAGCACGAACTCTCCAGTGCTGGCTTTGACCACTGGTCCCAGCTGGTGAGTGCTTCTGTGCTTTGGAGCAGCTGCTTGGCCCGTGGCTGCAAGGTGGCTTTCCGTGGGGACCCACCTTTCCCTAGCTCTGGGACGGTCTGTCCAAGCCAGGCCTGGGCACATACAGGAGAAGTCCCTGCGACTTGTGGCTCAGTCTCATGCACATCCCTGGGCAGGGTGGGGAGTGCAGGGGGTGCTGGCAGAGGAGTGCCAGCCCGGCAGGGTGCAAGCCCAGGGGGGTGCTCAGGCACAAGGCTGTGCCTGAGGACACTGAGATAGCAGGTTCTTCTTAGGAACCTAAGCATCCCCTCAATTATGGGGAGGCACTTGCAGTTCACAGCCTTTGGGTGGGACTGCAGTAAGCAAGGGCAAATCCCCCCACACTGACTAGCGAGAGGAAAGTAGACTAATGACCCCTGCTCATTAGCAAGTATCCTTTTGGCCTCTTCTGTGAAGGAGGCAGGGAAGGGGTACCCAGCCCCCACCACAGGAGCTCTGGTCTCTGCTGCCCTGCCCTGCAGGCTCTGCCATCCCCATATTCAGCACAGCACCTTCTCCTCACAGCTTCTCTGTTTTTTAACTCCTTCAGGAGGAAGATCTGGACTCAGAAAACGAGAAGCTGGTGGTGAGAGAGCCAGAGGATGAGGATGGTAAGTGCCAAGCAAGTCAGCATCCTGTGGGGAGGGTACAGGTGGGTCTGAGGGATGAAGCCCTGAGTGCTTGGGGATGGTCTCCTTCCTCCAGGAAATCTAGAGAAAATTCCTACAGCCCCTGTTTGATTCCCCAGATGCCCTTGGGCTGTTTGCCACAGGGTAGCTTTGTGATGAAGCTGCTCCAAAAGCTCCTTGTTCACATCCAGGACAATCTCCAGGGGCTTTAGTTAGAGCCATGTTTAACTGATTAACCAATTAGTTGATTGGAAAATGATTAATTGACTAATTGGGGTGACAACTGCTGTGCTGGTAAGAAAATGAAACAGATGGTGCCAAGGAAGAGTCTGTCTGTGTGTGTGAAGGGGACTCTGCTCCTGAGCAGTCCTGGAGATGCTGGGATGTCTCCAGGAACCCCTGCCCAGGATGGCTGGGGGCAGCAGGAGAGCTTGGGGTGTTCCCCCTTCCCTGCCCCACTTTCTGCTTGCCCTTTTTAAGGCGCTGTGTGGCAATCCCACGGCTCGGGAGGATTACGCCTAATGCTACAGAGAATCAAATTTTAATCCTGGTGCTGTGCTCGCAAGGTGGGGGAAGTGCCTTTGGAGACGGGGTTCCCAAAAGACACTTATTCCACTCCGTTAGGCTTCCTCGCAGCACTGGTGGTCAGAGATGTTACCCTGCGGGAGACCTGGTTTGAGGAATGGTGGATGTATCCTGCTAAATGGATGCTCAGTAACGCTGCTCTGCCAGGGCATCTCTCCTTCAGTTCAGCTTGGTTTCAGGGCTGCTCTGGCACCACTGTGCGTCACCCTGAAGTGGCTGTGGCTTGGGATCAGAAGGCAATGACGGCCCCTGGCTGTGAGTCATGGCTAGCCCAGCGTTCTACCTAAGCGTCTTCTGCAGACGGCCACCGACTCTGGTCCTGAATTATTTACTCCATTTCTGAAGTATTTTATAATGGGACTGGGTAGAGTGATGGCTCAGCCTGGTGATGAGGAGGCAGGCGGAGTGCAGCTGGGAATAACGGCGGTGCCCTGGCTTTGCTGGGGAGCAACCTTGCTCCTTCCTTCACCGTCTCTGCTGCGCATCGCTTGGTCCTGGCCCAGCTCAAGCTGCTGAGCTGCTGCCCGGCAAGCCTGCCAGCAGAGATTCCCCTTGGGCCTGTGGGGATCGTGCAGGCAGTCTGTCACCAGATCGGGATGCTGCTGCATTAGAGCCAAAACCACCAGAGCAGCCATCTCCCCGCTTCGGGCAGCGAGGGGCGCAGGGAGCACACGCGGAGCGTGCCAGAGGGAGCCTGTTCGGGGGAGAGGTGTGCTCTCGGGGCTGCTTTCACCTTGCCAGCCCAGGGTCACAGCCCTGGCAACGCAAGGACACGGAGATGAAAGACAAATGTTTTCTTTGATACAAACTCGTGGAGACTCTGAGTAAGTAGGTCACCTCATATTGCTGTAGTGTTTTTGCTGTTCATGTGAAAACCCAGCCTCCCCTTTTCTGTGTGTTTCCTGAAGTTTGTTTTCAGTCTGCAAAGAAAGTTCCTCAGCTCAGAAAACAGCCAGTGGTTTCCAAAAGCCACACGCTGGCTCCTTTTTAAACCACAACATGTGGGCAGGGAGATGGTTAGCTTCCTCGCCTCCCTCTTCCCTTATTCTTTTCTGGCAGGGTGGCAATTCAACTGCCCTTTTTGGGAGAAGCAAAATCCCAAATCTCAATTTACTTGGCAGAAAACCACATGAGGGAAATGATCTTAATTGTCCTTGGAATCAGGCGAGCTATACAAAGGTAATGAAACAGCTCCTGCTCTGCATCAGGGTAAGAAACAGGATGTTACACCCTCTTTATTTTTTTTCTTTCTCTTAATATCTCCCAAAGCAGCAGGCAGCTGAATTTTCTTTCCATGCACTTCTATGGCCACCCGAAGGGCTGATAAACTGTTACTGCTTGTTTCCAGCTGGCCAGACTTGTTTGCCCGTTCAGAGGGTTTTCCTACTGAGAGAAGTGGGATGTAGCCAAGCTGAATGCTCAGGGCTGTGGGATTGGAGCATCGGGGTGCTTGTGTTCGGACATTTGTGAAGAAACTAGGGAAAGGGTTTGCCTCATGGTTTCCCTGGGAACCCCGATGGTGTTTTGGGATTAGAGAAACACTCTGTATCATTAACTGCACAGTAATCCACCAGGATTTTCTGGGGAAGTTCCCCAGGATCAGGGACGTGGAGATGTAGAGAGGGGAAGAAACGTAAATATCTGCAGGGAGGAGGTTTCTGCCAAGTTCCCAGCCCACCACCACCGCTCCAGGGACGCTCCGTACGCCAGCAGCAGGGACCTTGCAGTGGTCAGCACGCTCGATCCTGTACCTGCCGGCACAGCCTTGCACAGCTTGGTTTTGAGATTTCAGGTTTCTCCATCTACAATATAAGGCTCTGACTTGTCTTTTGCTTGCGGGTCTCTGAGGTCTGTGAGAGCTCTGGCAGCAGCTGAGTGTGTGCCTGAGCCTGGGCTTGGAGAAATCACTAAATCAAGCAGCTGACCTTGATCACAGGGAGAAAGTCCTTAAGGGCAGTATTGACTGGAAAATAGAGGGAAGCCCCTGATGCTGAATCTTTCCGGGTGCGAGGAGTGGAGGAGAGGGGCTGTGGTGTGCTTTTAATTTGGGCAGGAGGAAGAGGAGAGACTTTCATGAATGTGGTGCCTGCAATAGCAGCAGCGAGGATTGGAAGGAGCTTCCTAGGTGGCTGGGGACAGCGGATGGGTCCATGGGTTATATACATGTTGGGAATTTCTGTCCTGCCACAGAAGTTGGAGGAGTTTCACCACTTTTCAGGTCTTGCTGGTGCCAGGAGGTATCATCCTGCATATTTCGTTTGTGGATAATGTGCAAATATTCAGGGACTTGCTGATGACATAGTAACATCTTCCTTTTGTGGACCCCTTAGAAGTATCCCCAGGGCTCCAAGGGTCAGTGGAAGCAGCAGATATTTCTGGGTGGATGTGGAAACAGCAATGCTGGATGGCTTGACGTGAAGCAGCCGAGTCCTGGAGTCCTTGGGAGATAAAGGCTCGCAGATAAACAGCCCACAGACTAACCAATAAAGGCAACTACCCAAAGCAGCCACTCTTCCTGGGCTGCCCTTTGGATTGACCTCCACTCCTGTTGTTTTCTCCCATCTGTAGGAAGATAAAGCAGGGGAGAGGTTTTTAAAAGCAAATAGTGCTCGAACAAAATCCGATTGAAAAAAGATCGGCTTTGGCTCGGAGTCCATGAGCTTCGGTGCTCTAATTAGCACAGGGCTGAGGCCACAGGTAGGAGAGCACCCAGGCCTGGAGGAGGAGACCTCAGTTTCCCATTCAGGTCTGTGGGCTGGTGACAGAGGGACGTGGACCCAGCTGTGCTGGTGCTCCTGGGGCTGCCTTGGCTCTCAGCCCCAGGATTTGCAGCGTGGCACCTCCTTTTTTCACAGGCTTTGTCGGGGGCTGCAGGAGAGCTGCTGGGCTGCGTGGCCTGGGACAGCTCTGCTTGTGGCACTGTCCCTGAACTCCAAGCATGGGAAAGGGCCCCTGGACGAGGAGAGAGAGAGAGAGGAGAAATGCAGGTCTGGAGAGGAGAAACGGAAAATGCTGTGAGCTAATCAGGGCAGGATTAACATGTCTTGATAAGCCAAGATGGGGCTGCAAGGCTTTGAATCCAGGGAGAGCAATAGCATATGGTTCCTGTGCTGTAGGATTTACTTGTATCTGCTGCCAAGCAGGGCTGCTCGCTCGCAGCAGTCCCCGCTGTTTCCAGAGCTAGCTGCAGCTGCCCTCCGGCCAGCAAAACCTTGGCTCTCCACTGCAACCCACACAGCTTCCCTGACACTGCCCAGGCCTTCTGGAGATGAGCTGACTGAGGAAGAGTGTTTTGGGGTGGCCACAGTGTTTGGGGTTTGTGTGCAGGAGCAGTGGTCAGCGAGCATCTCAAGGGAACAAGCCCACTGCTGTTGACTCTTGTTCTTGGGAGGTCTCTGCCTCATGTGATCTCTTGCTCTTTGTCTCTCCTTCTCCCACTCTCCAGCTGCAGATGAGACGTTCTCTTTTAAATACAGTCCTGGAAAGCTGAGGGGGAACCAGTACAAGTCAATGATGACCAAAGAAGAACTTGAGGAAGAACAAAGGTAAGTTGAGTTTCCTTTTTCTTCTTGCCCAAGGCTATCTGGTTGGCATCCTCTTGAAGCGAGCTAGGTGTGTTCAGACCTCTCTGTCCCCACACTGCCTTGGTAGCCTCAGGCTCAACATCTCATTGCCCCATGGTCCAGATCCCTCCCACTCAGGAAGACATGAGAATAAATAAAGTCATGCTGATTTGGGAGATGGAGAGCCTGTGTCCGTATGTACCTTTGGAGCTGTTCAAGCTCCTTGTCTGGATGCTTAGACCGAATTTTCCAGCTATTGCAAGCTGGTGTAGTTCCCCAGATCCCATTAGCACCATGTTGATCTACATCTGTTAAAGACCTGATCTCTAGCTACTTTCCCTCCCTTTACCCTGTGGGTGGCCTCCCAACTGAGGACATGGGCATAGCTCAGAAATCATGGAGCAAAGTGAGCAAGTGTGGAGCTTTAGAGTTCCCTGTGATGGGGCTGAGACTGGAAACATCCATACCCAGGGCTGGCTCCTCAGCTGCCATGTAGTGGGCCTGGTAGAGATGGAGATTTGTCCATCTCACACTTTTTGCTAAAGTTTCCTGAGCCTGAGCCCTGCGTGAAGAAAGTGAGGGTCTGTCCTGTTACTGAAAATGAGCTTTCTAGCTCAAGATATCCCAGCCTATGCAAGGGAAATAAACCCCAACCTTGCACCTCAAGCAAAAGCCTATCCAAAGCCAGTCTGTGCTCTCAGTGTGAAGTCCCTGTCCACAGGGGCACAAAGAGCCCATGCTAAACCAGAAGTGTCAAACCCCACAGCCAAGGGCTTTGCCATACAAGCAGGCTCCGTGGCAGGCTGCTTCCTCGCAGATGTGTGCAGCTCATACCCCTTCCCTCTTGGGTGAGCTGCAGGGAACTGGTTTCCCAGTCGTGGCTCAACAAGCCTGGGAGATGTTCTCTCCGTTGCTGTCCCAAGGGCTGTGGGACCCAATTCTCCACCTAGGGGTGTGCACCTCCTAGAATGATTTGGGGGAATTTGTCACCTCTTGCCTGTGATGCTGTGGTCTAAGTACCACCACAGCTGGCATGGTGTAAAGGCCTGACACAGGCCAAGTGGAAACTTGAGCACAGCATGGAAGGCAAAGATGGAGGGATTGCACCTTGCCCCGGGGTCAGGCATGCTCCCTTCCTCGAGGCCCTTGGCCAATGTCTCTATGTTGCCAGTGACTGGGCTGGCTGAGGTTTGTCTCCATGGTGTGAGCAGGGCACTGGTAGGCAGCGTAAATCCAGAGACCTCCCCAAGGGCTGGCACTGACACACTCACTCTGGTCCCGGGAAAGACTCAGGTGGTGCACGGGGCTGTGTGCCTTCACTAGCCAAGCCTGCAGCCATTCTTTCCACATCAAATCCAACTTTCCCAACAAGAGATGTCTTCCCTTTCTCCCCTGGCTTCTGGGCTTCCAGTTGACCTCAGCTCTTGGGCTTTACCTGCCTTGTGGCACTGCCAGAAGCTAAGAACTGCAAGGTCTGTGTGTTCTGGGGTCAGCAACAGAAATAAGCTCCAGTTTCCTCTAGCATGAGATTGATTCTGCATTGGTGACATCAGCAAAAATGTTGTTCGCTTTCTTCCTTTTGTTATATCGTTATTGTGCCTGAAGCCCTCAACCTGTAAAAGTTAAGCAGGTCTGTTAGTGTCACTGTTTTTTTCACTTGGGGAGGGTAGTGGTGGAATGAACTGAGTGAATGTAAGAGAAACCCAGAGGGCTTAATGGGAATTGCTTTTCAGGATCCTGCTAAGCACCAATGCATAAATCTACCTGCAGCAGGCAAATGCAAGCCCTTTGCACGAGCAGCTCCATCCAAACGAGTTGAGCAATTGCTGCTCAGGTTTTCAGGGCCAGAAGTCCTACAGGGCCTTGGGCTGGTTCCTCTGTGGCAACAAATGCTCCTGCTGTCACCTGGGGACACAGAGGGGAATTGCCTCCAGACAGCAGTGGAGGTTTTGTATTCAGGACCAGGCTCCAGGGGGTGATGGACCTTCCCAGGGCATGTGGGACCTCCCAGGCATCGCTGCTCATGTCCGTCTGGAGCAGTCCCAGGGCAGGACAGTGCCCCTAGGACGGACGGACAGTGCCTGGGCAGCGGCTCTCTTGGAGGCTCTCAGCAGCCTTCCACACTGAGAGCCATCGGCCACTGTGTTTTTCCTACTGCTCTTTTATTTTCTTCTCTTCCATATTTGTGTTGTTCATTTTCTTAAGGCAGCTTTGTGAAATTTTTTTGTCTTGCTTTGTTGCTGGCTTACTTTCCCCCCACACCAAATCTTCACTGTGGCATCAGCAGCTTTTCATTTCAGGCCTCACAGGTGGTGTGAGGGGGCAGGGCTGCTGCCAGGTAAGCTCCCGGGCGAGCTGGGCGCAGCACTCAGCCCAGTCCTGCATCCTTCTCCCTCGGCAGTCCCATCCCTCTCCCCGACTCCATGCACCCCGACCATGCTGCTGATCTGCTGTGACCCAGGTTTGCCACCTTTATGTTGCAGGATTGAGCTGACCTCTGATCTCACATCTCTGTAGCAAGTACCTTAGGTCCTCGGCCACAAACATTCTTGCAAATCTTTTTGGTAAGGACACACTGTTTCTTAGAAGTAGTGGTACCACTGATAACATCTGCTAATGTGGTTTTTTTTTGCTTTTGGGTCTCATTTTCTGGGAGAGGGTTTGTTCCTTGAGTTGCAGTTGACTGCCTGTCCCACCTCCCTCCCTGCCTCCCTCCCTCTTCCCTCCTCATAACAGATTAATGAGTCCACTCCCCTCTACCTCCATCTCGCATTCCATGAGTGCTCCAGGGGGATGAGGGCTCACACATTTGGATGCTCACCTCTTCTGTCCTGGATGCCTGAAGGTGGACATCCCACAACCACTTCTGTTTACCAATTTGGAAAATTAGGGCTGCTGAGTGAGTGGGTAGTTAGTCCTAAGGTGTGTTGCTAAAGCTGAGACTGGCTTAGTCTTTGCTTTTAGCCCTGTCACTCCTCCAGTTTTCCCAGGGACCAACAGGTTCCCACGTGAAGCAGCTTGTAAGCAACGTCCCAAAAATGCAAGTGCATCCCCCAGACCCCCTTGAGGCTACTTGTTATGTTGATCACTAGTCCGAGTCTTAATTTAGGAACCCTTCATTTTGGAGGTGCCATTGAAAGAATTACTTTCCTTTTCCAGGAAGAGTTATAGGACTGCAGACAGGAGAGGACAGGCATGCAGTAGATTGGGTTATTTAACCAAAATCCCACTTCTGTTCTAACCTGCATCACTCCAGAAGTTGTGGTTGTCTTGCCTAGTATCCACTTGAGTTTTGTGGCTTCAAACTGGTGCTAAATCTGGACTAAAAGGGGAAGGAATGTGACCTTTACTGAGTGATGCAACTTCCTGCTTCTGGTTACTTCAGTCTTAAAAAAAATAGAGGGACTGTTCAGGGAGGGAGGAGGACAGTAAATCTAGTTGGCAAATACATCTTTGTGGGTGGTGACTGTGTGTGATCACACCTGGTGGGTCACCAGTACTTCTAGAACAGAAACACATAGTGTTCTCTCCCCTGGGGGAGAAAAATAGGAAGGGGAAGAGAGCAGGGGAAGGATGCAGACCTTAATCAAGCCAACACAGTGTATTTCCCAAATCCTTCTCTTCTGCACCTGAGGCTTTTGGCCATCTATTGCCAATTGTAGCTGCCATGGTGCAAAGCACTAGTTCAGGCTGAGAAATATTACTCGTAGCCATGCAACTTGCCCCCTGGGCTGTTGTGTAGGCACGAGACACAGCCCACAAGGGCTGACTAGTCGGTGTTGCTATCTTGGCTGGACACCTATGCAGACAAGGGAGGAAGAGGAAGGGCTCCCCAGTGTGCCTTCAGGGCCTGGCTTGCATGGATGGATTGAAGTGGTCTCTGCCAGCTGCTCTTCAAACCTCCCTTGAGGTTGAAAGAGGTTAGTGGGGTTTTTTTCCAGTTAGAAAGGAGTATGATCAGGACTCTAAGCATTGACAGCTTCAGCAAGGCTCTGCTCATAGTAAAAGAGAAAACAATCAGGAGAAACTACTCCCTTGGGTCTTTGCTTTCAGTTCTCTCTTTCCATGAGGTAGAGCAGGTCCCAGACAAGTCTTGGTTGGTTGGCCTTGGTGATGCTGAGGGGTTGAGCTGTCTGTGCTCTGTCCTTCCCACTCTTCGCTAGGTGTGTTGGCTGGAGAAAGGAGAGCAGATGCCATCTGAGTCTGTGGAAAGGTCTCTCCTCTCTGCCCTCTCTCTTGTTTCTGGGTTTTAGGAAGAGGTGGGGGTGGAGAGCCAGAAGCTGCCCAAGGGGGCCCTCTGCTAAGGCACCCTTGCAGGATCCTTGAGCAGGGTCCAAGTGAATGGCACCAAACTGCTCAGACACACTCTGCTATCTGCAGGTGCACTCAGGGATGGAGCAGATGATGCCCCAGACCACAGTCCAGTCTCTGTAAGACTGAGGAGAATGTAGGGATGGCTGCCCAGTTTCCCTGGCTAATGGGCTCAGTTCCTATAGCAAATTACCAGGAGCAAATTCTTCTCCTGCCTCTCAATCCTCCCATCTCCTGACCAGCTATGGATGGGTTGATGAGACACTGCTTGAATCCAGACTGCATTTAAGCCTAGGGCTCAACTGCTAGTTGAAATTCATGCAAGGGGAATTGGATGGCTGTAAATCTCATGCTCAGTCCTTTTCTTGGTGGTAATTTAGCAATGGAAACCTGTCTCCTCCCCAGCTGGGTTCGCAGTACCTCTTGATTACAAGGCACTGAATAACACTGGGCTTGGGCCCTGAAGCTTCAGCAAGGCAGGATGCCCTGGATGTGCACCCTGGCTCTAGGGAATGGCAGAGAGGAGAGACCTTTCCCTGCTCTGCCAGACATCCCAGATCAAAGTGGGGATGCAGCTGTGGCTTGAGGGAGAACTGTGCTGAAGTGGTTTTGAACGAGACAATGCTTGTGAAGACAACTGTGGAGCACAGAAGGGCAGGAAGCAGCTGCAGGGGTTTAATGACTGTTGACAGACCTTGACCTATTTCGAACATCTCCACTCCTGGCCCTCCAAAAATAAGTGAGTGGACTGGGCTGGGGGGGATTCATTTCAGGAGAGCTCTCCATTGGCATCTGTCCCTGTTCAACCCCTGCATTGTCATCACACAGCCTGCCTTGCTTGCTTGCTCCTGCTCTGTATGGCACGGGATCTGGGCCTCTTTCTCCTCCCTTCTCTTTTGCCAACCTTCACCCCCAACCCAGTGGCTTTGCTGTCCTGTCCTGTCCGGCATGGTGCTTCTTTTGGATGAGGGAAGCTGGTAAGTTTGGGCTTTCTTTGGGGTTTTATTATTTGTTTGCTTTTCATCTTCTGCAGCACGATAGTCGTCCTGGGCTGAGGGAGGAGTAGCAGCAGGAGGAGTTTGCAGTAGAACTGCAAAGCCTGGGGCCATGGGACTCCACTCCAGGGCAGGAGAGTCACTGGCACCAACCATGGGCAAGGCTGCTTTCAGCCACAAAACACCCAGCACGAGACACTTTTCCTTCCTACCTGCCCCTTGTAGGAAAGGGGCACTGGGTGTTTGGGGGTCCCTGCTGAGCTCCTCCTGCCCTGATGTTCTCTCTGTAGGTGCCAGACTCTGCTTGTATGAGGAGGGAGTCTCGTGGTGGCCCAGTGCTGATTCCTGCTTCCACCATATCCCTGGGGAAAATGTCCTTTGACCTACGAGATGTCAGTGGACTTGAGCTCCCACCCTATTTATAGAGGAACTGGTTGAGTCATGAGTCCCCAGCAGCTTTAAAAACTGAGTAACACAGGATGCCTCCCTCAGAAGCCCAGAGAAGGGGAGGCCAGGAAGCCTCTTCCCCCCTCCTCCTCTCCTGTCCCAGACGGGAAACTTTTGCAAGCTCCCCCGTAGCCTTTGCAGGGTGTGAATCTCTGACCCTGCCCTGACGTGAGATTTCAGACCAGACAGAAACTCTGCTTGAGCTCCTGGGTTTTTTCTTTTGGCTCAGGTCCTGAATTGTCCTAGCTTGTGGCTGCTTCTCCATGTCTCCCTCACCCAACGCTCACAACTTGTCTTCATCTGCTTCTGCTTAGTCCTGCGCAGCACGGGCAGCTTGCCATTCTCTATCTCCTAACACTCTGGGAGCCTGGCTCTGCCTCTTCTGCGGCTCCCCTGCGGCCGGGGGAGACCGAGGGCTGCAGGGAATTGGGGCATCACACCAGGCTGGGTGCAAACTGGTAGACAGCAAGCTGGAACAACAAACACTGAGCGATGGAGGGAAGCACAGGTCTCTGCTGTGGGGGGTCAGGAGCGTTGAAAGGCGATGGGGAGATGACTGAAGGAGGCGATTGTGGCCTCTTGGCTTGAGCCAATTTCCTGACTGGGCTCTGACCTTTCTGGTTGTTGCTGCTGTGGCTGGGAAATGTGGGAGGCTTCCGCCTTGAAACAGCAGTGGGCAAGGTCTGCTCAGGGGTAACACAGTCCCCGACCCCACTGACTCCTCACTGGCCCCTGTTCTAAAGGCAGTGGGGCTTGTGCTCCCAAGTCGCGCAGGCTCTGGCAGCCTCGACTGCTTTCCTGGTGTTCCTGAGGAGCAGTAGGTATTTCCTGAGGTCGAGTGCACCTTTCAACTTTTCTGTCCCACTGAAGGATTTTCAGATTTGTGTTGACAGCAGTTCCCTTTGGTACCTCTCACTCTGCTGCCTTTCTCTTTTCTAAGCAAACTGTCTCTTCCTGTTCTGCATTTAAGTCCTCTCTCTGTGTTTTACCTATTGGCTGAAGCAACTGGCCCACACTTTGAGGACCACTGAGAAAGCTAAGATTTAGTATGTCATTCCTCATATTCTTCCTGCGATACCCCGCTCCTGGACAAGACTAGGTTATGATCACTACCAAAAATGAGATGATAGCTGTCCCCATGGTTAAGAAATGGGAAGCAGTGATGATGGGACCATCCCCAGCAGTGAGATGGGAGGAAACTGCCTGGGAAGAACTTGACCACCCATTGCCAGATCTGCCCAGGGCCTGCCTTCACTGCTTTTGGTCCTCAAGGGGATCCTAGCCTGTTTGGAGTGAGAAGAGTCTGGAGCCAGATTGCTATCTGCCCTTCTTGCCAGGATTTCAGACCAGAGGACTGATGGTCCCAGCAAGGCGAGCACCTTCTCCCTCTGCCAGGAAAAGGAGCTAGGATGCTCTGCGTTTCTGAAATCAGCTTTCTGAATGAAAGTATTCCAGAAAAAGGCACAAGCAGTTACCAGAGGTGGTTACAGCAAGATGCTCTGGCATTTCCTGAGAGTGGGTCAGGACTCCTTTGGAAAGCTATAGTCTACAGATGGGCTACAGGACTTCCTGACCTGCTGCAGATTTTGCCCACATGAGGCATGAACGCTTATGGGACTGCCACCAGCCCACCCCATTCGTCAGTGCTGGGCTCCTCTCTGCTCTCAAAGGCAAGAAGCCTTGTGCCAGTGCCATGGCTGAGTTGGAATGAGGGGAATGCTTCTGAGGCCATCAGAAGAACACCCAGTTTCCATGCTTCAGGAAGAGAATAGTCTTTTGAGTACCTGAGCCTCCCTCATAATCCAAGACTTGCTTATGTCTGAGCTCCTTGTTCTCCAGGTGTTCCTTGCACAGAACCATGTCCAGCTGACAAATCATACAATTCACTGACTTGGCCTGCAACTTTGGCAAGAGCAGAGATATCTGCATAACCTATATCTGAAGAAAGGACACCAGCTTCCAGCAAAAGAAGACCCTAACCTGGTTTGATTGATGCGCTGCTGGGGCACAGCATGCTGATCAGGTTGTTTTCGTCATCCAAGGTGAAGGGAGAGGAGGGAAGAGCCAAGGATAAGCAGTGGCTCAAAGCTGTCAGCCTCCACCCCCAGCTACAAGTCTTTTGGGCTCTGTGGCAGCAATGCCAGAACCTCTCAGCCTGGGGGGTTATATGGTCCTGAATTCCCCAGTGTTAGACTGCCTCATGCTCTTTAGTCGAATCCCCCTCACAGCTTGCTCCAGGTATCCCCACTGTGCAGATTTATGGCTCTGACAGACATCCTCCTTAAGTTCATGCTTCGTTTAAGATCTTTGCAACCCAGCTATTGACCTCGCCCTGCCCTGGAGGTGAGTATCCCTGTGAGTGGTTGCAGGCTGCACCTGAGCCTCACTCACCCTCCCTGACATACTCCAACTGTGGTATGCTGGAGGGGACCTCTCCTTCTGGGCCCCTGTGGCAACGAGCTTACGCCCTCACGCGTGAAATCTGATTACGCTTGCGTGACTTGAGCGGGATGATCCGATTCTCAGCACTGCGAATCCCACAGAGCGATTATCCACTCCGGAGAATTTCTTTTCTTTGTCCTAATGGGTTGGCCACTGAAGCCTCCACAGCATTGCTTGAGTGACTCGGGTCCCACGTGATACTTCACCCTGCATCTCCCATCCAGGATCTGGGTCACCAGCTGACTCCTGAGGCTGCTGGAGAAGGCAACCTCTGGCAGAAGAGTGGGGAAGAGATGAGGCTGTAACTTGCCTTCATGCTGTGGCTGGCAGGAGCAGGGGACTTTCAAATGGGGTTCAGGTGTTATGGACAGTGAACCCTGGTGAATTCAGGAGGAATTAGGCTGAGCTGCATCTGCGTGTGTTTATAAGTGCCCAGATAACGTGCGTTGGGGCTTCCCTCCAGCTTAGCGCAGGTCTCTGCCGAGGCAGCTATCCAACCTTCTGCCAGGTGTTTCCCACTGTGGATGGTGAACCATGAGAGGTGCTGGGCCAGTAAGGGCAGAGTGTCTGAAGGGGTCAAGCTGAGAACAAGGCACCACACAGGTCAGCTCTGGCTCTGCTAACAACATGCTGCAAGACCTCAGGGAGTACCTGGATGTTCCTACTCATAAAACACCTAATCATCTCACCCTCCTTCCCAGGGACACTGGGAGAGCTTCCCATTCAAAAGGAAGCCCTATGACCTGCAGAAAGTCTTGGGTTTTTTTCCTCCTTCCCTTGAACAGACACATCTGTAGGAAGATTAAGAAAGGTCAACCTGTTCAGGCACACTGCCCTGTGAAACTGGTACTTGTTCCCAGCTCACCTGGCTGCAGGTGGGAAGAGGAATCTGGGCTGGAGCAGCCCAGGGAGGCTCTGCACAGGACAGTGAGGCAGTAACCCCTGGAGCTAACAAAGGTTTCCAGTTCGTTGGGCTTCTCCTAGGGTTGTAACTTAGATGGGTGCCAGACGAGAGAGTTACACTTCTGATTGCTTTTCGACTATCCTGCTGCAGGTGATGAAGCAAAGTGCCTCCTTCTTAGAAGTGTGAGGTTTGCAGACAGCAACTTGTTCTGCCCTGAGGTGGGAAGTTGCCTTGCCTTCCCCCCAACATGCACACTGCGTTTTCCCCCTGCTCGTTTATGTGAATAATAATGAACCACCTGAGGGGTGAAATGACTGAAATGATTTCTCTCCCTGTTTCTCTTTGCAGAACTGAAGACTATATGAAGTTGTCCCTAGCCTCCTCCTAAAGGCATCCCCTGGCATCTTTAAAGGCTTGAGAGAAATACCAAAACCAACCAAACGCACCCATAAGAGAAATCCATAAACCCTCAAAACTTGGGATCCCCTTTTGGTCTGAAGTTGAGTTCTTCAAAAACTCCTATGGTGTGAAATTTGAGGAGATCTTGTTGTGTGGCTCCATGGACTGGGGCTGGGCCCAAGCAATGACTTGAGTTGTGTTTGGGGGGCTGGGATGAACCTTCCTCCCTCTCCCTCAAACAGAACCCAAACTGGACACTAAATATGCAGCAAGTCTACTAGTTGTGTTCATTACCATGTATTAGGCCTGCCATGAAATCTGTGTTGTTCCTTTACTGTGGGGGGTGAACCATAGCTCTTCTCCTAGACCAGCCTGGACTATCAAGCTGTTTCTTCTTGGGGCCAAACTCCTCTTTCCTACTGGGGGCTGGGAACTGCCTGTGATTTCAAATGTTGTACAGTGCTGCTTTATTCTGAGGGGTGGAGGGACCACGTGGGGTCCAAGTGAGGGATAGCAGATGGTAGCTGGACTGACTCAAATCTTGCTTCTGTAGTTATTTTAGAAGAGCGCTGATTCTGTAGGTAGACAGAAGACTCAAGAAGTGACAGATAGTTTAGCTGTTCTGCTTGTGGCGGAGGTTTAGGAGACCACACTTTAGCTGCTTTAATATCTGGATTCTCACTTTCCCCTAATCCAGTTCCCAAGAGGAGAGACCCAAGGAGGTAGCTATGGCATCAGAGGTTCCCTCTGGGTCAGGATGAGATTAGTGAAGGTCCTGGAAGAGACACCCTCCCCACTCCTCTGCCTGCTTGCTGTTCCAGTGCCCTCCTCTCTTGTGGCTTGTCCCCTGGAGCCAGAGATGGGTGCGTGTACTTGCTTGAGACATAGCAGGTTTCAAATCAAACCCAGCTGGTTTGTGAGAGTGAGAAGAGGGTCCGAGTCCTCTAGCGATGTTGCAGAAGCACCAGGCTGGGTGGCGATGTGTCCTTCAAAGTTTTGCTTTCACTGCCGGACAACTGCCTCTTGGCTAACGCTGCAAACATATCAGAAACACAACAGGCTGCTTTCCCCCCCCCCCCGCCTCTTTTAATTCCTATGCAGACAATACTTGAAACCTTGTACACAGTTGTCCTTTCCAGCGCTTGGGGTCGGCAAACTCGTAATAAAAGGGCTCATTTAAGGAACAGCAGGAGGCTTCAGCTTTAGAAGAGGCTGGGCTGCCCCTTCCCAGCCGACAACTGCAAGTGTGTTCAGTGGTTTGCATATGAATTTAGGCACATCTGGACCCTCTGCTTCAACACCCGCTGGTACAGCTGCTGTCTCCCCTCGGTGCTGGCTGGCTGACTGTGTCCCAAGCACCCAACTATGCAAATAATGCCTTATATACATTGTGTTTAAGTTACATGGCAATATGTACATCGAGCAAAGTCTATAGTTGAGTCCCGATTTTTGCTAGTGGCAGCGAGTCAAAGTATTTCTTCAACTCAAATGGCTGTCTGGGTATTTTTTACTTTTGTCTGTTTTGTTTGTTTGTTTTGTATCTGATGGTGGCTCTTATACAAAGGACTGTAATTCTAGTGGCTTGAATCTGTAAAAATTGCCTTTGTTTGGTCCAATAAACCTTTGAATAGTTTATTTTGTTTGTGCTTGTCCTCCCTGCCTCCAGCAGCTTGGAACTTCTTTCTCAAGAGATTTGTGTTGAAAATCTGGATTTTAGGTTAGAGGTACATTCTGCCCTCCTATGCCTTTTACTCCATAAATGATTCCACTGGCTTCCTTAATGATAGAGTCAGACCAGTGGCAAAAGTCAGGGATTTTCCCCTTATTTCTGCTGAAGCAACAGTGTCGCAGCAGGATCCTGGTCTTGTTTGGCTGCAGAACAATTAGCAACATTCCCAAGGCAGAGCTCTGCCCAGGATTGCAGTGCCTGAAACGGAGATCTCCTTTAACATACCTATGGCTTACTGCCTCAAACCTCCAGTTAATTGTAAAAGTCTTGGGCTGCAATGTCTGAAAAGAACCTAAGGGAGTTAAGTATGCAAATTCAATTGCCTATCAAGAAGAATTAGGCTGCTTTGAAACCCCTTAATTAATCTGTTTTGTCAGCAATAAGTAAAATCCTGTTTGACCTGCTGAATCCAGATAGTTTTGAGGACAGCACTTATGGGATGAGAGAATGATTTTACTTGTGAATGGGGTAGGTTTGATCTGAAATCATCAAAACCAGCTCAACCTGGAGCACTACAAAGTTGTTTTGCAAGGTCGCCTTTGATAAGAGAAGCTCCTTTTTGAAATCAGTTTCATATTTTTGATGCCTTACTCTTCTTCCCAGGCTCTTTTCTCTCTTTATCTTTGTGTTGCTCTCCCTTTGTTGTAGATTATGTAGTAACAGCTCTTTTTTATTTCTGTTTTTCAAATGCACAGTCGTACTTAAAGTTGAGGGGAGAGCTAAAATGCATTGATGTTGCAGCAAAAAAAAATAGAGTGTCTATTGTCTGTGATCATGGTTTTGGAGGTTTGGAGACAAGGAAACAGGCCTTTGGGGAGATTTCAGCAGTGTTAATGCCCGTGTAATAACGAGCAAGGGATGCAGACCTGTGTGGAGCACTCCCAGCTGGCATGCCGACACGTGAGGCGAAGCCGTGTATTGAATTTCTCCACACCAGACTGGAAATATGCCCTCTGGTGCTCAGCGGTGATCTAAAATAAAATATTGATCACTAACGACTGTGCTTTCCTTTCTCTCCTCTGGAAATGGTAGTTGGATGCTATTCATCTGAGCACAAAAAATCAGAGAAGAGACAGATTCAGGCGCTTGACAGCCTGTGGCCAGAGCTTTCATAACCAAAAGATCCCACATCATTATCGGGTTCTGTTTGGCCGTGGGACAATTGCATTTTAATTGCAATAGAAAAGAATTGGCAAATGAGCTTCCTTTTGCCAGGATCTGCTTTTTTCCTGCCCTGCCTGCTGCAGTGGTGCTGGGAGGACAGCCTCCTGCTCCTGCTGGGGCTTAGTCCAGGAGATGGGGAAATGCAGAGCCTGACTCGGGAGGAGCTCAGCATGCAAAGGCTCCTCTGCTCCTTCCTGTCTGTCTTCTTCCATTGATCTTGTTCTTGGTGTGGTTGCTTCTGGCGTCCTCTCTTCTTTCAAGCAAAGATTGTGTCCTGGTTTTGCATGTCAATAGGTATTTCTACCCCTCCTGTTACTGGGACAGCTAATAGCTTGTCCACACAGGACTTGGGGGAAGACTACCCTACATTACTAATGGCGTGTATTTAAATGGATTAATTACAGTGTAATTAATCCAGTGTATTAAAACCCTGTGCAGAAAGCTGGCTGTAATGGAGACAGAGGACTCTTGACAGGGTGACTTTGTGGAAACAAAGGCCAGAGTCTGTCTTTCTAGCCCATGGGAGGTCTAAGGATGCTACACAACCCAGAGGAGCTGGGATTGCGGCAGATCTGTGCTCTGAGCTGTCACTGAATTCTGGCCCCACGGTCACATAGGGGCAAAATGAGACTTGAAATAATGGAAACTGCATCTCCACAACCTCATTAGTTCTTTTAATCTCACACAGGAGTCAGGTATGGGGTGTGCTAGGCAATACTGCAATCTGACCCCAATCAGGTAGGAGTCTGGCAATGAGAATGCACCAGCCCACAGCCAGCCCTGATTGGAGCCAAGGTGCACATTCATTTTGCCCTGAAAGAGGATTTTGTAGACAGCTGCAGCAGTTCACAAGCTACTTGTGAACAAATGACACTCCTGTGCTGCCTGCCCTTCTCTATCCCAGAATGACGATCAGTAGATGTATGACGAATATAAGCCCTCCTATAACGGTTCCTCAGATAAAGCCTTGTGACAGATACAAATCTTTGTGCTGGAGGACATACAACAATGGTTAACTGCTTCAGGTTAGAGAAAAATCAGGATTATCATCTGTTATGTGCAGAAGGGTGTTAATCATCTACTACGGGACTTTCTAGGCATGGAAATCTGGGCTAGGTGGTCCGCTGGTCAGTCTCTGCCCACACAGGGATCACCTTGCTGCTGGACGGGCTACACAAGTCCATCTCACCATCTGACATCGTTGGCAAACGAACCCTCAAATCAAAGCAGATTTCTGTCTGTGATCTTATATTCCAGTAGTTGATTAAAGTCATGTCCACACTAGAAGGTAGTCTGGTCTCTAGTTTTAAGGTAGGGTGTGCATTTAAAATTTAATCACTATTCCTGAATTACTCTGTATCTACATACTGTCATTACAGAATGAA
This sequence comes from Athene cunicularia, assembly GCF_003259725.1. Taxonomy (NCBI): domain Eukaryota; kingdom Metazoa; phylum Chordata; class Aves; order Strigiformes; family Strigidae; genus Athene; species Athene cunicularia. The sequence goes on from NW_020799123.1 coordinate 5,292,881, forward strand.
AGGACACTGGGCTGGTGAAGCTTAATCCAGTTTCATTACGGACTTTGCTAAACTGGGACATGTTGGTCTTACAAAATTCCGCGTGTTGAGTTATCTTGAAACTCTGAGCATAGATAGGCCCTCAGGAACTCCAAAGCTAGTGTTAAAGCAGTCTGTTTTATCTCCATCTTTAAAGAACTGCAGAGACATGCAGGATGATTGGATGGATGAAGGTGGAGGAAGGAGAACCAGAGGCTATCTCTTTCTTATCTCACACAGGCAGATTTCCTAGTAAGGCTTGTAAAATGACCTGTGTTTGGTTTCATGTTTCGTTTGACCATGGTGTTCTTGCTCAAAGTGCCTTCTGGGGACTAGCTATTCCTACTTCTCCTTTTCTTCTTGACAGGGTTCAGAGAGAGCAGCTGGCTGCCATCTTCAGGCTCATGAAGGAAAAAAGTGACACATTTGGAGAGATGTCTGAAGGAGACATGAAGGAGCAGCTTAGACTGTATGATATATAACCTTGCAGCTAGTGGAGACTCTGCCCAAAAGTAATCTTGGCCTTTATTATGCAGGACACTGGAGGCTGTAGTGCTATAAACATGTTTCAGTAGTTATTTTGCAGTTCCAGTTTGTTTTGCAAACACATATAGGCCTGTGATATGTATTTCAAAAGACTGGTAATTTCTCACCCTTTTTATTGTTTTTCCTTGAAGAGCTATCACAACTTTTTCACCTTGTACAGAGATTTTTACCTCTTTCTGGCTGGGTCATATGTCTCAGTCATACAAAGCAGTTAAACTTGCAACTTTTTTCTGGCCATGCTTTATAAAAATGAGCTTTCAAGCCTAGTCTTTAACAGTTTGATATCTGAAGAAAGCCAAAGATGATAGACGTAAAATGGATGAAAATAATAAAATTGTAGAATAACTCAGGTTGGAAGGGACATAAGGAGTTCTGTAGTCCAACCTCTTGCTCAAAGCAGTATCAGCTATGAGACCAAGCCAGGTTACTCAGGCCTTTATCTTGTTGCGTCTTGAAAACCTCCAAAGATGGAGACTATACAACCTCTCTTGGCAGAGAGGCTTCCAATTCTACAGTTAGAAAACGAATAGCCAAAGGCAAGGCATTAGTGCTCCAATTAGAGGTGAGTTGCTGTTCTCATCTCCTTGGAAGGAATACTTCATCCTCCTTCCTGCTGGCTTTTGGAAACAAATCCAAGTCGGTTCCGGCTGACCTTGTTGAGCTCATCTTCACGCCTGAGAAAACAGCAGTTAACTTCAACCTGGAAACAAACGTCTCTTCGACTCTTGACACGGGTAACAGTAGTACAGAAAGGTGGTTGGCTTTTTTACAAGGATGGTTGTGTCCAACTCAGTTCCTGTTCTCCTAATATAAAAATGATATGGGAAACTATATACTTAGGAAATCTCTGTGAATTTATTAAGTATTTTGAACAGTCTTGACCAACCCTTGGTGGTTTGGATAGAGTAAATCAATGAGCATTCCTAATTTTAACGGAATGTCTTCTGGTGTACTTATCTCTCCTATGAAATCCTGTTAAATGCTTTCTTATCAGGGAGGATTTTCTCAGTTTTAATAACTGGTGACAAAGGGAGGCAACATTTTCTGACCCAGTTTTAGGGAATGATCTCTTAAAAGATTAGCTTTGCTTTATTTTGTACAATCCTTTTGAGTCTGGGAAAACAAGTATCTCATTATCTGATCACTGTTTTCCACTACAGTGTATTCTATAACACCCTACTATTTGACTTTTAAGAGTAATTTTATCTTCTCATTGTTTTCGCTGGGGTGAAGGCATGTTTATTATGAGAACAAGCTGGTTTTACTACCAGTCATGACTTAATCTAAATTCAATGTCTGAAAATTACTTCTTCTTATTCAACATGAAGGAATTAAGTGGGAAAAGGCATCTCATGATGTGAAACTTCTGTGTCCCTAGGTCACAATTTCCTTTGTCAAGTTGTGCAAAGAGAGAAATGTAGGAAATTTGTATATGGGACTTCTCCATAGTTAAAAACTGAATGCAGGCGCTTTTCCAAAGCTCTTCTTGAAAGCAAGCAAAGGAGAGTTAAGGTTTAGTTGATTTTTAGTCTTTGTCTTGTACACTTTTCAGTTTATTTCCAAAATATTTTTATATTTCTTCTTTTACATTTGGGCCTTCTCTGAATAGGAACATTTGTGGGAAAAAAAAAAATTCCTCAAACTCCTCACTTTCACATTATGCCAGCAAAGATAACGCTGAGTAAGTCAGAGCAGCTGGCATTAAACCTGTCCTGTCCATATCAGCTCTGAGCAATGTCATCAAAATGTTAAGATGCTGTTGATGACAGAACAGGGGTAAAGATCTGTCATTTACTAGGCCTGAATTTAGGAAAGAAATGAAGTAAAAAAGCCTGTGCCCGAGACATGAGACAAAGGGATGTCTAGATGTAAAACCCACGGGTTGTAAATGGTAAGTTTTCTCTGTGTGCTGTAATAAAGAGGAGCCCACTGGCCAGGTCTCTGAGCCTGTGCTCGGCGGTGGGGAGGTGGCGTTCGGAGACCGCCTTCAAGGCCACAGGCTGCCACTGGGACCTGCAGCGATGGAGGACATCCCAACTTGGCCAGCCAGCTTCTAATTTCCTTTTCCCTCTGGACTCATCTATATTTATACAGGATATTTCACCAGTTGCTATGGCAGGATCTCCCCTTCTGGCAATTGTCCTTTGAATAACACCGGCAGCTTTTCCTCAGCCTCATGCTGGGCTGTGGGGTACAAAGTGGCCGTAGATAGTGGGGCAGGCAAAACACTGTGGGAGCCCTCGGGGAGACGTTTCTCCCCTTTGACAAGCTCTGGGGTCACAAACACGGGCGGGAAAATCCCGAGTTGGTGCTGGCGCAGAGGGGCCTGTCACAGCCCTACATAACATGGAGGCCTGGTCTGCTGGGAGCCCCGGCCGCCCCGGGGCAGCTCCCGCAGCCGGATGCAGGTCCTGCCCACGGCTGTCCCAGATGCTTCGGGAAGGTGGCCGGGGTGTGAGGGCAGCCCAGTCCCGGCGCGGCGGG
>NW_020799123.1:5295978-5337695 GCF_003259725.1 Athene cunicularia
CCGATAAGAGACAGGCGTGTGTCTGTGCGGCAGCGCCCCTGGCAGCTCGGAGAGGGCCGTGCCTGTGCGGTGGGCTCCCCTGTGCGAGAGGCAGCGGGGTTAGACCTTGCCTGCCGCCCCCTCACCAGCCCCCAGGCAGCACGCCGGGCACCGGCCGTCCGAGGCATCCCCGTGAGCCCGCCTGCGCTCTGACAGTTTTCACCGGGTGTTTAGCCTGACCCGAAGTCCACTGAAGTTGTCAGGACGTTAGTTTCAGTGGGTTTGGAGTGGGAGTGCAGTGAAATGTGACCATGGTTTAAGCCGTTCTTGAGTAAATCCACGTTCAGTGGTGATCTGAGGATCTGCCTGTGCTGGCACCTTGGGAAATGACTCTTCTGTCGCTATAAAAGTGCCCAGAGCAGTGTGAAGTGTGTGCTGCTGCCCTCATTGGCGTGTTTGGCAAGAACAGTTCATCTTATACCTTCGCCAAGATATTTTGTAGCCGTGTTTTTTCTGTTGCTCTTATTTATGTGTATTCCTGACATCCCACTAAGCATGCTTTCGTGTAATCTGGTGTTGTGATTCTGTCCTGCAGATAAGGAGTAGGTTGTGTTCTCTTGATGTAATCTTGGGTAGATCAGAGAATGAGTGTTTTATTCTGCATCCTCAGTGTTCTTGGGTATGGTTCTCTTTTCCGATTCAAGCTCAGGCAGTCTTTGACCACTAAATGAGATCAGGTTTAAAAAACATCTGGAATTACTTAGTTAAGGATTTAGTAGGTGGGGCAGGTGAAGGAGAAAGTGAATCCTTCCCTGCCCCCGGCTCTGTAGGGAGCTTTGCTAAGGACTTTTGGAGACCTTTTACGGATCATTTAAATTAGGGTTTTTTTGCATAGATTGCCTCTGGAGTTGGTACACCTTGCGCTTTATGATGTGATAGCATCTGCTTTACACTCCAGAGCTGGAGTAAGTTACGTAAATTGGGCTCAGCGCAGTGCATGAACAGTGTAGACAAAGTGGATGGCTGTGCCAGTAGTGTGAGGAGTTGTGCCAGTGAACTTGTCGAGTGTATCTGATAGTGAAGAGGTGGGTTTCCACTGCCCTTTCCTTTGAAGGAAATGGGAATAGTTATAGATAGGAAAGAGTGTGGCCCCATACCCACCATAAACACCTACAAGGTTATTTTCCATCTTATGTTGCCTTCAGCACTGTTCAGGGGAGCTACGGGGTTTTTTGCAAACTATGTCAAATATTTTCAGTAAATTCCACAGGGCATTCCTCATAATGAATCAAAGGCAAAAGTCTTCATTAATCTCTACTGGAGGAGAACAAGTAGGAGTTTCCAAACCAGCTTTGGAGTTATCATAAGACTTAAAAAAGCCCACTCCTTCCTGCTCCCCCACCCCAGTCCCTCGTGTCTCTTAATCACTGTATCCAGGCTACATGCACTTGTCAGGGAATTAAATACATAGTCTCTGAATTTATAGTAGACTGGGTTTATTCCCATAAGAATAGTGGGAACAAGGTTAAAAAATCGTGTTGTAGATAACAATCCATTTTAGAGAATATAACTTCCTGTGGGGATTGCAATAACTAGTCCTGAAACTTGTAGTAACTGGTGGCTATAGGGAATTTGTGTAGTAAACAAGCAGTGAATGTGTGGCATAAGCATCTCCTGCTTTAAGAAGGCAGCTTCACCTTCATTACCACCCACACTTCTGTTGGTGAATCACATTTTGATATAAGGACTTTATAAAAAGGGGCCAAAGAAAAATTTCTCTATAAACCCCTTGATATTGTAGCCTTTTCTACCTGCATTACTCTGGAAGTTGCCTGATCAACATAATCTCAGAGGTGGTGGGAAATGTGCAGTGGTGTCTGTTGCCCTCTGTTTGTGGCAAGTGAATGGTACTTTGTTCTAGTCTTCTTTCTCCATAATATGACTAAAGCTTTTCTCACAAAGGTGAGTTTTTATAGGGATTTGACATGTTCCGGGAATGTGATCTTTCTTGTGAGTCCTCTCTAAACATCAAGTAAAGCAGCAGAGATTCTGATCTGTGAGTACTGAGTGTTCAGACTGAGTTACGGAAGCGGCACTAGATGGTAGGAATTCATAAAGATAAGCTCAGGAGGTGTGGATGGAGTGCTAGTACCAGGGATTTGAACCTGTCTTTCTGCTTGGATGGGAACAGAGTAAAACATGGAAGTTGTGATTTTATTTCTTTATTTTTTTAAACTTTGAATAGATGTATTGCGCATCAAACAGATCCAATTGCTGGATCCCAGCCAACAGCTCCAGAATAGCTGTGGGACACTCCTTTTTCCAAAGGGGAAAATCTCTTGTCTGAAATGCTTTCTTAATTCCCAAAGTAGGTCAGGAATGCAGTTGTTGAGATACGTCTGTGTAGTGAGTGAGTCATGGGAATGCTGTGTACTGCTCGCATTTGTTAACTGCTAAATTGCTTTGGAAACAATAAACTATCAAAGAGGAGGTATTACATAGGTTGTTTCATCTGCATATGTCTCAAAGAAAGGGAATAATTGATTTTGTTTTCCGTGAGAGGATAGTGTCAATCCTACAGTTGGGATTGGAGCAATTTTCCAACGTTAAGCCAAATTATTAGGAATGCTGCTGTAGAAAGAGATGAAAGACCCAACCACCAATGTCCTGGGGAATCACAAGCAGTCTCAACCCATCTCCAAAATTGGCAGTGTGAACCGGGCCGCGCAGCGGGGGAGGCTGCGTGCCTTCTCCTGTGGTCACATGTGGCCTCACTGCGGCGCGTCTGGCTGCGAAGTTGTTCCCAGTGGCTCAGCTCGCAGGTGGGGTATGATCAGTCCCATTTTCCCTCCTCTGCAGTGGTTAAGAGATGGCAGTCCTGGTGGAAGGGAAGGTAACGCTTGGAGGAGACAGTGCTGCATAATTTGCTGCTGGCAGAGCTGCCTGGCAGTGGAAAATGTGGTTCTTTTTTGGAGCTGATTTTTTTACCACTCTCCTGAAATGGCTCACACGTTCTTACATAAGGCTAATGTAATGACAGCTCTAAAGTGCTCACAATTAGAAGAAAGTTTATTTACTGCATATTCTGTAGATAATTGTAGGTAAATGTGAGGTGGTGGGAGAGGAAAAGCGAGTACCATTTACCCACTGGATGGTGCTGTTGTTTTATACAAACAGCAGAGGGGTCCTGCATAGCTCCGACTGAAGACTTCAAGCACTGTTGTTTCAGAGAGAATTAAGGATATGCAGTCTTTTCTCCTCAGTCAGGCTCCCACAAATCCCGCGTGTTGTGATCTGCCTGTTATCCACCATTCCCGACACTGGCTAAACAGTTTATGGATGGGAAAACACATATTTTCTGATCAATTCCTCCTGATCAGGACCAGAATTTTTCTAAAAATTCTCATTTGAAACTTTCCGCAACCCCCAATAGTTTGTTTCACCTGCAGGATGAGTATCTGTGGGGTCAACTAGGAGTTGCTGGAGGAAATGCTTGTTTTCAGAGTCTGTGGTTATACTTCACTGGGGGAAAGAGAAGACACATTCCTCTGATGAAACCACCTTTCCAGAGGCCAGGACTTGAGTTTGACTTTTGCCTGCTGTAGCATCAGATAAGAGCTGAAATAGGTATTTGCAACTTACATGACATTATTCTAACGTCCTTGTAACTTTTTATTGTGTTGTTTTATAACTCTCTCTTAAAGATATAACTGTGATCCTTACGAAGGAGAGGATTTTGTGGATCATTGCCTCTGTAATTTGTCTTCCTTGTCAACACTGTTACAGCTTTTTATTGGAACGGAAACAAAGAATAGTAGCCTGTGTGGTGTAAGAAATTGTTTTGTAAGCTCTGTCTATGACTCAGTAGTTGGAATTCTGCTACTATTAATTGATGGAAGTAGAAATTAACTCAAGATGCTGGTTTTAAAGAAATGGGAGGGTGGGAAATGGTGAAAGTGTTTCGTTTGTAGTAATTCAAGGTGGCTGCATTGGTTCTGAAAGGTGATAGTTTGAATTGTTAGTGGCTTCCAGCATCAGAGGACTGGCGGTCAGCTTCCTCAGTTTCCAAATACCCTGAATTCTGGTAGCAGAGAACTTTACAGAGATAACTGTTGGCAGTAGCTGTTTCTAGCAACCATTGCAAGTCTGTGGAGTCCAGGTAGAAAACCCCTGTGTGATGGCACTGGTTCAGAACAGGGCATGTGTTCTGTGGCCCTGGCAAGGCTTTCACTGGTACCTGTGCTCCTGCAGCGGGCATGTCTGAGCTAATCGAGAGCTGGTCACCAGAGCTGTGTCACTGACCAGTGTCTAGAGACTGACTGGCAAATGTGGGGGGAAAGCAGAGCTCAGAAGAGAGAGTATCTTATTTTGGGGATGCCACTGGTTCATACGTGAAGCAAGTCCTGACTCCAGATGAATAACAGCATCAGATTCATGCCTTAATTTCTCATTTTATTGTAAGCTGTTTGGGCTCACAGTAGTGGTTCCGCAGCACAGGATCTTTCTAATCCCTCCTGTCACCCTCAATTCCCTGCCACTCTGTTTGTGTGCAGTGTGTCCTTTCATGCCAGCAAGTACCATTTAAAAATCCAGCTGTTTCCTTTTGGAGGAGAATATTATAGCCCAGCAGCTAATGAAGGTGACTGTGACCTATGGAGGGAAGAGGGACTTGCTGAAAATGTGACTGGATGGATAAACCAGGACTGCCTGGGGAAACAGATTTGTGGGGAGGTGGAATGACTGACTGCCTAGCCTCATCCAAGCATCTGACATTTGTACTCAGTCAGAACTATGTCTTTTGCAAAATGGAGGAGTTAAAGAGTTTCTGGATACTTCTAAGATGCGGTCTGTGTGTGGTCAGAATGGCAGGGAGAGAGACACACACCTGATCTCTGAACTTTCCGTTTGTTTTGGCTTTTTGTTAAAAGACCTCTGTGTGTATTTATGCACTTCAGGTTTGATTGACCTGGGTAGATGTTGTCTGTTCCTCTTCCATGGTGTTTGTTTTGTTTGTTTTTCCACTGTAGTGTGAAGCTATTGGATGAGTTACACAGGGTGTTACCTGCATATTAGCAATAGAAAGATCAGTTGAAACCGGATGGAGAAAATAGAAAACCCAGCTTTTCTCTGTATAGACTATGCTGAAATTTTCACACCCACACACTTACATCAACTTTGTAGCGGTGAAGTTTGACTTTTGGCATGAGCAAAAAGTCTATTTCAGGCAGCGCTGTGTCAAAATTGTAGGTTGGGTATTGCCGATTCTTTCTCTTCTGTGGGCTGTGTTTCTTTGTCCTGCAATAAAGGATTCCTGTGTCTCATCCGCTGTCCTTGCAGCAGGATAGAGCTGTGTGACCTTAGCCAAGAAGGGGAGTACCACCATGTATGAACCCAGCAACCTTGAGACAGGAGCAGAAGCAATCTGAAAACTTGTTTCTGGGGGGTGTGTGTGTGTGTGTGTGTGTGTGTATCTTCCAGCTATTTTCAAGCTGCCCGTTAACACCCAAGAGTGTTGGGCCTCAGTTCTTTACTTTTGTGTGTAGGCCATGACAGTTTCAACACCACTACAACTGCACTGTTAAATTGACAGTGCTGTGAGTGGGTCGAGGAGACGGTTTCCTAAAACGTCCCAAGGAAATTGCACACTGTCCTACACACCTTCTTTGTCTTTTAAAAACTGCTGTCAGCACAGTTGAGGTAGGAAATTTTCTGTTTGGCTGTTTAACTTGTCATTTGGGCAGTTGGAAGATCCAGCAGTCCTTTGTGCTTCCCCTGAGATCTGTGAGGGACTCTGGTCCCAAGCTTTCCTTTATTCCCTGTTCTCACAGATGAACATCCCCATCAGAGAGCAGAACTAAGGGAGAAAATCTGATGTTAATGTAACTGGGAATATAACTTATTGCATCAGAGAGGAATTCCTGTGTGATACAAAAGAATCAAAAGAAAACCCTATAGCAGTGGCTCTTGGATCTGTGTTGATCTTGAGGAAATGCCTTCTGGGAAGCTTTCACCACTGAAATGTTCTGCCTGGGACACTGCAGTCATGGCTGTGAAGATCCTGTTAGCAAATGGTTTCCTGTTCTGAGGGCTGAGAACTTGTGCAGACAAAATTTGGGATGGTCCCTCTCCCCTCGCACTTTGCCGTCTGACCTGCAGCTCAGCAATCGCCTCAGCAGAGATGCTGCAGGTTTACGAGAAGCCCCTTGATCCATGCTAGGCTGCTAGTGGAGCTGCTCTGCTGCTGGTACTCATGGGGAGTGGTGTCTTTATCACTGCATAGCTTTGGGTGTGCAGGCAGAGATGATGAACCTGCACCCATTTACCTTTATTCCAGCAGAAGTGCTGCCTTGGGAGGCCCCTCCACTCCCAGGCTCCTTCAAGACAAAGGTCTGTCTTTGCACCTGAGTGACGCTGCCTGTCCCATGGAGCTGTGGGAGCGTCACCTGCTCTCTCTGCTTCCCACCATCCTTTTTGCCAGCTTCTCCTACAGCCATTTGTGGCAAAGGTTTCTTAGTAAAGGGTGGGTTATCCATGTTTGTACATGGATATTCTGTACCCAGGAACGATCTGCATCATGCATGACAGTTTGTTAATATTTATACTGGCAAGCCCGTGCAGATGGTGTTGATGTCCCTGCTCACCTTCTGTCACAAGAGATGAGGTGGACATCTCTTCCTAAGTGTATCAAAATACGGTGGGATTTATCCTGCCCTCGTCAGTCATAGCAGCTGACTCAGCTGAGAAAAAGCGGCTGTTTCAATGTCTGTGGGGGCACACACATGCAGGCACTTGGGGTTAGGATCTAGGAGTCCAAGACTGATCCACCACATTGTCCTAAGGTGAGAGAGCATGTGGAGGTGGTAATGGCCGGGTTCTGTCCCCCTAGCCTAGGGGGTCATCAGCACACAGCGGGATAGCAGAGCTGTGATCTGAGACCCCCTCATACAAACCTTCTCTCTCTAAACGAATCTACCAGAAGATACTGCATTAGCTGCCTGCCTCGTGTTCTCAATTATTTTCCTTCTTTATGAGCACAAAATATGACAAAATATTTTGAGAACACTGAGAGTGTTCTCTGGTGACATAGCTGACGGTATTGACAGGCATGTTATTTAAAGTCATGTTTAGGTGCACGTAGGAAAGGATGGTGTAAGGAAGGTCTACGGTTTTCCAGTTCTGCTCATCTCCATGCATCGATTCCACTTGCTGATGCACAGATTCCACTTTGTTGAAACAAAGTCTGATCACCTGGACTCTGCTCTGAGTCAAACCAGCTTAATAAAACTGGTGACCAAGGGTTTGCAGGCATGAGTGTGACTCGATTTGGCCTGCAGGAAAACCCTGGTAATGTTGGTGACCACTAAGCCTGTCTTGATTTGGGGATTTCAGGTGCAGTTCACAGAGCGTGGAGAACAGGTATCTGTGACGGAGCACATCTAACCAGAGTCACCAGCACAAGGTCAGGCAGCCTTAAGATCCCATTTTTGTTGGCTTTCCAGACCGGTGGTGCACTTCAAACTTTGTAGCAGATAAACTTGCACCTGGGGTGCGTGCAGTGAATGGCCTTTTTAGTGAAGCATGCACTATTTATTTATGCGTAAATGGAACTGCAGTCTTACGGTTTACTTGAAGTTGTAAGGCCAGACCTTGTCCAGTGCTGATACTAAGTGAAGCGAGAGGCCGGCTGAATACAGCGTTCTACAGGGAAGAGTAAACAACTGAAGGAATTGGCCTTTCAGAAAAACAGTCTTGCAATTCGGCTGCAATCCCTAGGCAATAAATTGTGTTACAGGATAACAGAGAACCCAAAGACTAGCCACATGATAAGATGGGATGTTTGGGTTGTTTTTTTTCCTGGATAGATTAGATAGCAAACCATGTGAAATTACACAAGTAAAATGCCACCTATTTATATTGAGAAAGAGACAATGTACGTTTTGTAGACATGAGTTATGAGAGAGATAAAACTAATTCTCAAATCAAATTGTATTTTAGGGAGGACCTGCACTTCCATCCATGAAACAGTGTACTTATGATAATTTAATGTGTTTGTGGTGCACTTGACTTATCCAACTGTTTTTAACAGACTGATCTCCTGAACAACAGTGCAATACTTCGGCGGTGGCAAAACAAATAGCCCACCTTAGCTGCCAGAGCACTGTGGCTTCAGCCATCCAAGTTCTGAGGAGACTGTGGTGGAGCTACCAGTATCTAGATGAAGCTGAAAACAAAAAGGTATCCATGTACTCTGGACCAAAGCAGACTGTTGGCACCATCCTGGTTAAATTCTCATGTGATTAGCTGCCTTTTATCCCTCCATCTCCTTTCTCTTTATTTCAGAAACCTTCTGTCCGGAAAAGTGTGGGGTGCTGTAGCATGGCTCCTCATATTCCTCTCATCAAAGACTGCATTTCAGTAACAACTGAGGAAAACACGGTAAGGTAATTTGCAAGTTCTTTAGGGTAAATTACATAAAGTTTATGAACCCAAGGGCTTGTTATTTGCTCTTGGATTCTCAGAGCACTTTACCATATGGTTTCACAGAACAGCACACATATTAAACAACCAGAAGAGTAATTTTCCACAGTCCTTATTTTTCTATGGAGCTCTCAGTGTCCTCTGCTCTTGTTTTGTGCATTTACTCTTTAAGATGTTAATTATTCCAGTTAACTGGGCTTGTGTTTGATTATGGTTACAGTATCAAGGGGTAAATATGAACTCAAACATTGACTAAGCTGAAAGGTGAGGTGGGGCAAAGGGGATGCCCTGGATGACAGTCATTGGAGTATGACGCAGTGGTATAGATTACTTAGGGAGAGGGAGGAAAACCTTTAGTGCTGAAAGACAGACATGCCCCAGCTACTATCTGCTTGGAGACACAGGAGTGGTTTAGGTACCACTGAAGCTTGGAGCTGCATGAGATGACCTTTTCAAGATGTCTCTTCCAGCCTTTGTTGCTGTGCCTCTGCAGTGTAACTCGTTCTAGATGAATGGGTAGTGTCTCAGTGAGCACAAAATGCCTGCTACAGAGAAGAGAGCTCTGAGGGCAGGCTAGTGGAGATTAGCACAAGGGCTGCCCACCACCTGAATTTTATATCATCCAGTTAACAGCACAGCTTAGACTGTTCCTGTTGGAGGCCTGATCATTCTCATTTGGTAACTAAAAATGGGGACATAAGGCTGGAGATGCAAGCTGCAGAGCTAGAAACAAACACACTCAGTGTATCTCCTGCCTGACTTCTCCATGCCATGCTTTTCACTACAGTGACACCCAACTTTAGGAAGTGAAGCTCATGGGAGGAGATGAATAATGTCCTTCCCGCAGCATTATTAGAAACAGACTGGCTGATCCTCTTGGCTCTCGCAGAGACTGTGCAACAGGAGTGTCCTTCTTGGAGATCTAAGGCTTGTGAAACAAACCCCAATTGAACAGATTCTAAGCAACTCCCAAGGAACCAGAAGAGAAAGGCATGACCTTCCTGAGCACAAGGATCTCTCACATTTCCACTACAGTAGCACAGTGTGCTACTCTCCTGCCCGGCAATTACTGTCCCTGGGGTTTTCCCAGTATGAAGTTGATAGGTGTTGCACAACTGCGGTGGCAATGAATTACCTTCTCCTCATGGCTGGCAAGGCTCTGTCAAGGCTCTGTCAAGATAAGTAGCATAGGACCCTCTAGGTATCTAAATAAAGCAGAACAACTGTTAAATAGATGACAATAGACAAAAGAGAGAGAAGGGAAGAGAAATGTGATTTCCAGCAGTAAAACCATCTTGCTTCACGCAAGGACCCTGTGGCTGTGGTACTCTTGCAACTAAAAATGTGACTGCACTTTTCTGATGCATCTGTCAGTGAGGAACAGAGAGGGGGGCACTTTCTTCCAGAGAGGAGGCCATGTTTTTCCAAGTGTAAGTCAGGGACACAATGATTTTCACCACTCAAGAAGCAGGCTTACTTCTTGCATTCCTGTAACACTTTTCACCCCAAAGGATGCCAAATGGCACATTTGTCCTGCCAGATGTCAAGATGGATGGGTTTGGATGTTAAGTTAGTGGGAAGAGTATGTGAAGGACCTTTAGCAAGAAACGTTTCACTTCTGGCTCTAAAATTAGTAGACCCCCCCCAGATATGTTTCTGTAATACATATCTGTGCAGGAACTGATTTGTGCAGCCAGATGTAAAGTGTGGAGATAATATACCTGCTTTTTTTGCTAGGAGTACGGAGAAGGATTTGGGCTTTGTGATTCTTGTGTTTCTCTCTCTGGAGCAGTGGAAAGTCCTGGAACATGGCTATTCCTGGCAGCTGTCAGGGTCAGGAGCTGGAGAGGCTTCTTTTCTGATGGGAGGCCAGCTAGCCATGAGTTTAATAAATTACCTCCTCACCTGTCTGCAGTACTGCCTTGTTCCTTGGGGGAACAGCTCTCTGAGAGATTCCTAGTCCAGCAGCAAAATATTTTCTTCCTTTCCATCAATAGATTTTAAAGGGGGAAAAAAACCCCACACCCCCTACCAGCCTTGACGTGATGTCAGTTTTGTCTCTCTGTCAGCTCTCAGGTGAAGTGCTGAGCTTCCTGCTGGGATGGCACAGACAAAAGGCTGTTGAGGCAGGCATTTGGATAAAGGATCCCTGGTTCTTTCCAGCCTGTGTAACTCCAGCTGACGTTTCCAGCCATTGTTGCTTGGAGTGTATTTTTCTGTTGTTTTGAGTTTTTTTTTAAATTCTCTCAGATGAAGTGGCTCATTAGTCTTCTCAGCTTTGTGTATATGAGAAAAGAATGCTGGGACCAGAGCCATTTCAGTGTTGCAGCTTAAGCGGGCTGGGGTGAATAGTGAAGAGCTCAAGAAGCAGAAAAGCTGTGTGATGGAAGACTTGGTCTGCTTCAGTCGGTACGGAGAGGTTAACACCCACAGCTGTGGCCGCAGGGAACGTGCTCAATAGCTGAGTAGTCATTGTGCTTGCAGAAAGAACTAAAGTTCCAGTGACCAGAGGCTGTAATATGGCCAAATTCAGAGCACTTACACCCCATCTCCCAGTGATTGCTCCAGGCAAGGACTTTCCCTGGTGCATGGGAGCTGGCTGGAGGAGCCTGCCTGTGGTCCCATTACTGCATGGGAGAGGGAGAAATATTCCAGCCTGGACCCATATCATCTGCTGTCATAGATTCAGGGCAGTTTCTTTACTGGGGCATTAGCTGGGTGGGGCTGGATACCAAGCAGACAAAACAGCTCTAATAAAAAAATGATAACTTTTGCCTCCTCTGCTATGTGGCCACTGAGGAGGCGCTTGTTAGTGTTCCACCATGAAAGCCACTGTCTCTCCTGGGGCATTTCAGCCCTTGAAGAGCACAGACCAGTTGGCTCACCAAGCGGTTACCCACCTCCTGGTGCAGTTCTCTGAAGCTTTGCTCTGTGACAAAACTGTAGGTATTCTTGCAAGTGCAGCAGTAGAAGAGGTGAGGGCTTTGCCTTGGTAAATGCTGGTGTCTCTGGTTGGTTGTTCAGTGGTTTTGAGAGGTTTGGTGCAGAAGGGAAAGGACTTGCTGGAAAATGTCCAGTGAGTGTGCTATTGAGGCAAGCTTGGGACTTTTGGGGCCATCAGTTTTGTTGGGTGAAAGCAAGACAAATAGCTCTGCAGAGTTTGCTCTTGTAATTTCTTCCCTCCCCTGGATTCCCAGCCTGAAAGCATGTGCTTCTGAAGATGATGACTGAACTGGGAGGGGAAAATAAAAACCTAATACTTCCAAGCCAAGCCTTTGCTAGTTTAGGCTTTGCAACCCCCCCGGCATGACTACTGAGCAGTCACATGCTGCAGGCAATGTAATTATTTTTCTCTCCCAGTTATAACTCAGTTCTTGTATCATCAGGTAATATTATGAACAGGTCCAAACACCCCCAGCTTCTTTAGTAGCAAATTATTCCACAGGCTTCCGGTCAAGTACTGGGTTTGGTAAGATGTGGACATCACTGAAAGACAAGTTTGTCCTACAATGAAGCCTGATGAAGTTGTAGAACAGCTCTGTTCTTAAAGCACATCTTGTGATGCCCTGTTCCCTTGATCAGCGCCATGGGAATGTGGAAAGCACAAAGGGCACAGGCAAGTAAACATGATTTGATACACAGCCTTCTAGAGAACATGCACACAGATAAATTATTGGCATAGTTGGGACTCTAGGCGACACCCACAGCACACACAGTTCAAGATCTAATGGAGATAAAGTTTGCTTATGAAAAAAAAAAAAAAAACCCAACAGAATGGCAAATCTGCCTTTTATCTGTCCAGGATGTAACTAAGGATGTAGTTAAGTGGATGTAGAATTAATGGCCTGTTGGAGATGGAAAAGAGCTGAGAGATAACCGTTTGCTTGATGTCCCAGGTGCAGTTTGCTCAGTTTGCTTAAAAAAAAAAAGTGGTCTTGTTTTCACAGCACTAAAGAATAGAAGAAATACTGGTGTGGGCATTAATGTTGGTATCTGGACACACTGAACATGGAGCAGCCTTGCTGGGCTCGGAGTCTCTCCCTACAAGAGAAGCAGCATCTCCTGGGATTGCTGGTGGGACTGCCAGAGAAACATGCAAATCCTTTTGCTTGGAAAAGGAGCCTGGCATCTGGCCTGTGGCTCTTGAGAGGCTGCCAGCCCCTGTGTTAGGTGCAGTCTTTGCTTATTATCTTCCTTCCTGTGGGCTGGGAGCCCTGCGTATCCCAGCAGCTCTGGTCTTGACCTCAATTTTCACCAGGCCATCCCTGAGGAGTTACAATACATCCCCATTTCCCAATCTGACCTCACATTTGAGCTAACCAGCCTGGCTGCCTGTGCTCTGACAGACTGATTTCAGCAGTAGGGTGGAGGATGGTGAAATAATATGAAAGGCAGTACTCTGATACGTTTTTTTTAAATGTTTTATTTTCTTACACCAAGAAGGTGAAAAGCTATGTGTTTTGTGTAGTAAGCCTACTTTTGGCTAATGTTCTTGCCAGAGCTTTGGATAGTCCCCCAAGCAGAGTCCTTCCTGAACATAAAGTACTACAGACATGTTCTCCACAATTGTTAGTTCCTTAAAAGCAAAGCAAGCTGTCTTTTTCTGGATGTAGGAATCTTGCTATCCCTTGTGGCTCTTGGTTTCATAATCACGTTACATGGAAGAGCTTGAAGGAAAATGTTTGGGGCCTCCAAAATTTTTCCATTTGGGACCCTATTAACAAAAAAAAAAAAGCCTTGTAGACAAGCAGCTGCTTCCTGAAGGTGCATAGGGCTTGAAAGAGGAAGGCTAAGATGAAGCCGTTGCTATGTATGCTGCATATCAGTGCTTTGGGACTGATATTTGTTCCTGTAAGAATGTCCTGTTGGGGATCTTGTTGGTACAGAGTTGCCACTTTCCTGCTGCACACGCAGACCTGTAGCCCACCTCTCTAGAATTGCCTGGAGCTAACGAGGGCTGCCCAGGAGTATGGCAGTGCCTTGGCTGATCCCTTTCTCAGTGCCTGTAATTGTTCAGCAGATCTCCTTTGAGCAATAGTGACGTGTTTTGCTGTAAATGGAGGCAGGATTGTACCCTGGACTGACAACCTTCCTTGTGTTTCTTTCAAGGGCTTTTCAAACCTGTGTTATTGTTTCATTTTTCTTTGCTAGGTCCTCTGATAACCCACATCTTGCACTTAAATCCAGGGAGAGTAACTTGTCAGGGAGAATGGACAATAAAGAAGTGCAGCTACTGCTGAGTCTTGTACAGGGAATCCTTGCAGCTTTTTGCTGTGATGTGTGGAGGGGTACAAGGTAGGTGTGAAACCTGTTCACTGGCTTTCCTGTAACTTAAAGCAAACATCTTCAATTCTATGTGTATTCAGCAACAGTGCATGTGCTAGATTCTGAGATTTGTGATACTGTCAACAAAAGCTTTTTTTATATCTGAGCTTAATTTCTGATAAGAGCTATGCAAAAGCAGCCTATGTCGTAAGCAGCAGTATGGCCATCTCTCCTTGGAACTGTCAGGGTTAATATTTAACAACTCCCCATGAGTTAAGAGTCCTTTGCTGTAGCATGTAAAACTACATCTCTATAGAAGTAAGCATTTCTCTGGATGTGGTGTTCACCTCTGCTAATTTTTCCCCCAGCTGGCAGGTAGATGTGTTCTGGACTGCCAAAGATCCATCTCCAAGCAGATCACTGATATTCATGAAGAGGAGAGGATGAGATACATATTGTGGAACTTGGGATGGGGTGAGATTGTCAGGTGCTACTTATCAATCTGAATATGCTCATGGCTACAAATGAAGTGTAGTGCAAACCCCTAGGGTTGTGGCAGGGATTCATTACCCTTGGAGCATTTTCTGTGCATGTGGCATTAGTGAAGCTTTGTTTTAACTGACACTGTTGATGAACAAGCCTTGGTTGTACTGTACAAAACCTAAATGACCAGGGTCCCACTAAGGACAGTAGTGTAGAAGGTGGTTTGTCTGTTCACGTGAGTCACAGATAGAGAAACTTGAGATTTATTTTGGTGTTATGTGGAATAAAAATTCAGATGTATTAGATGATCCCTTGAAACCAACTGAATTTCAAGGGGCTGTACTGTGGGGGTCTCCAGGGTATTCTAGTTCTTTGAAATTCTTCAACTAGCCACAGACTCAAATCCATCCAGGCCCTATCTTAGGGGTGAACTGACATTGGTATCATTTCATGGTCACTCAGTGATTCCTGTGAAATGATGGGATGGTTCAAAAGCCAAAAGTAAAAGGCCAGTCCTAGCGTTGGTACTGGAAGCAGCTTGACTGATTGCCCAAAAAGAAGAGCAGCTGAGGAGCGCGTATCTATGCTGTCTGTACAAGCAGCTTGGAGCTGAAGTGGCAAACTCTTCATTCAGTTTGGGAACTTTAGCTGCAAGCAGGCCTGTGTAACAAGTTTGTCAGCAATAGCACAGTTAAATTGTGATGGAGTTGGCACCTTTCTGACAAGTGAAATGCTGGATTGAAGTTTTTCCTGTTGCCCTAAGGGCAGGTCAACTTTATTAGAGAGGGAGGGGACTGTAGCCCTGTCGTCCAGTGCTTTACTCAAGCACTAATCTGCCTTTAAACACAAACTCCTCTGTTCTGTAGTGGGTTTGCAAGGAGCCTGACTTACTTCAAAGCAGTCACAAAGTAAAATAGATGTGTATCTGGCCATCAGCTTTTGGGGACAGGTATTGCTTCTGGATTGGAGCTACAGGCAATGAGTTACTGCATGAAGAAGAAAATAAAGATCTATTTGTGGTTATGCCTAGAGCCCTTGGGCAGGTGGTGGTCTGAAAGCTAATTTCTTTGTAACTATGGCTACTCCTATAATTCACACAAATGTTCCCAGTGATACTTCCACCAGATTAGAGGTAAAGGGTTTCCTTCTTACACAGGACTGAACTCATTAAGGAAAATACAGGAAACTTCCATTGTTTACAGTAAAAGGTGTTTCTTTCCTTACTGTGTGTTGCAATAAGCTTAGGGTGCAAAGCTGCTGTCTTGCCTGAGAAATGTTGGGAGAGAGGGTGTGCATGTTCCTGTAGGGAAATGCGGAGAGAAGACCAGCCCACTCATTCAACACACCTTTAGAAAGCACTGCCTAGCAAGCACCTCTGGGCAGCAGCAGCAGAGCCTCTGTCGTTCTCGGGCATCTCACCATGTGGTTTTTCAGGAGAAGGCTTCCTAAAATTCCCAGAGCCTTCATTTGGCTCATTGTTTTAATACACTTTTGCATCTTCATTGCCAATTTCAGCTCCTTGTTTGACCTGTCGAAGACAAGGATTTTCAGGTAAGAGACCTGCTTCCTTGTGATATGTGCTGTCTGGGTAAAGTGCTTGTGCTCACTTTCTTTCTCTCTGTGTCTTTTTACCCTGAAACTTCCACTTCTGATCTGAGTTAGATGAACACTTCGCTTTAGCAGACCGCATTGTGTACAAGCAGAGCAGAGTGTTGGAAGATCCACAGTCAAAAGCTTCTGCTGGATCATTAGTTTCCAGTTTCCTTGTGTAGCTGTTTAAGAAATCAGATTTTGCTTTACTAATACTACCTGTTTTCATACTTGAGCACTACATAGTATTTGCTTTTCCTGGTGGCTCCCAGAAGGACCTCATTCAGCACTAGTACAGATTGCATTGCTGGGCACTGAATTTGGTGGGATACCTTCAAATTTATAGCAAGTCCACATCTGATTCCTAATACAAATACACCCCCTGGGAGACCAATGTCATGCAGACATGATTAATGTATGTATTACTTCTTATATAAATGGTCAAGTAAATCCTACAGGAAAGGGTGTGAAGGGAATTGCAGTGTAGACTGCAGTAAAATGTCTCCAGCATCGTTGTCAGGAAACACCATTCCTTGCACGAGCACAGCAGATACCTGAGCCCTTCCTACTACAAGCATGGCTTGCTTACGTGTGGTGTAGAGGAAGCACCACTCCCCAGCCTCCTCACCAGCCCTCATATGGTCCCAGCTCTCCCAGTGAGCTCCTCTGGATCTTCTTGGTGGGATTAGTTTCCAGCTGGACCTCTCAGGGCTGATGCCATGGGAGCAGGCAGGAGAGGTGAGGCTGGGAGTACCTACATCTCTTCTGGAGGTGGCATGAATTTAGCTCAGATTCGGTGACTTCAGACCACACCTTTACGACAGCTATCAATTTGGAGAGGTTGGAATCTGCACAAGGGAGGCAGGGGGAAGGACAGAAGGAGGTGTAGGAAAGTGAAATGAGTTGTCCTTGATCACAGAGTCCATCAGTGGCAGAGCTAGGATAACAACTGACTCTCCATGCCCAGTTGCTTGAAGCCATTTCATTCTGCTGTAGTTTCAGATAATGGAAATGTCCATATTTTTGCAACATAAGTAAAACACATGAGCTGTATGTTGTAACCTGTGTGTCAGTTCTATTTCTGTACCTTTATATGTAACGTAAAATACACAAAGCAGCGTTTTCATGGCTTTATCTTCTATTTGTCCTAGGGCTTTGTATATGGAGAGGAAAATGACAGTAAATGTCATTGAGCTTCTGCAGTCGTTTGCCAGCTGGACTCTAGAGCCTGAAATTTGATGAGCTGCTTTGACCATTTAAAAAGCTGGTCAGGAGAGCAGGGTCCTGTGTAGGCACGAGTGCCTGGCCATGTGGGTCTGACTGCAGGGAGCAAAGTTTTGAATGTGAAGTGCCCTTGGTTTTACATCTTGGTGTCTGTATGTTTGGCACAATATTTGAAATTAAAGTCAGTAGAGCTGGGATGGAATCTCTGTCCTGCGATATACCACATATGGAAGGGGGGGGGGGTGGGGGGTGTTGGTTTGTCATACTGTCCCGTTTCATTTGTTCTCAGCCCTTTAATTTCAAAACTTTAAATCTTAAAATCTTTAAAATCTTAAAAATACAACAGAGAATCATTCAGGGATTTAAGATCTTCCTGAGCTACCTTACAAAATTTCTCTTTACTTAGAGTGTATATATAAAATCTTTCCTCTTATTAGGCAGTAAATGGTAACAAGAGTTTGTACATGATGAACTATGATAGAAAGCAACTGCTGTGTACTTAGTTGAAACTGGCTAATGATTATGAAGGGAGGTAGAGGAAGAGTTGTTAGCCATTTACCACAACCTCTTTTGCTTAGAAATAGCCTTGGAAATGTTCAAGTATTTATCTGATACAAAATGATTTTTGAAAGCCTTCTTAGCTGATAATTTTGTAATCACTTTAATGAATGCCATACCACTCTGAAGCTTCAGCAGCAATTGAACTGTTATCTACAGCCTGCTATCTGCAGAGGTACTTTTTTTTCCCATTTATCACCTCGAAAGCAATCCACAGTGCTCTGAAAGAAATGTGTCATGCAAAGGGTGAACATGAGTGTGAAATCAGACTGCCACAACTATGATGGTTTATCCTGAAAAGCCTTGCTGTACATAAAAGCTCAGCTGCAGAAATTTTTCACCTTCCCTTTTCCTGTTCCACCCTCCAGCCATGTGCAGATAAGAATGAATGCTTGGGACAAAAAACCACCACTTCTGCCTTGCTTTTTTTGCTGGGTTTCAGCCCAGTCTTGTTGCAGGTGGCTCTTCTGCTGTTGGCAGCTGTATCCTCCTGTGATATCCTTGTACCTGCCTGTGCCTCTGAATCGGGCAACAGAGCAGCTACAAATATTAGAGGCGATTGCTGAAAATGCAGAGATTTTACATTTTTAGCACTCAAAGTATAATTTAATAGATTCAAAGTGCTTGTCTTGAGACATGAGTACCAGGTAAGTTCTGTGTGATAGCATTGTATTAGCTCTCTGAGGAGATGAAAAAGTGCCCTGTGGCCCCAAATGCTCAAACAGTGATGTATGGTAAAGAAGTGAGTTTTACTTCTTATTAGACTTCCCTTACTGAAGATCTTCATGCTCTGTTGCTGAAGCACTTGGCTCTGCTGGCAAAGAAGAGAGCCAGATGGCTGCCTTCACGGTGTGTGCTGTGTCCTGAACTCAGGGTCTCCAAAACAATCCTGCAGTGCTCTGGGGACATTGCCAGAGGTCCTGCCCACTGCAGGGCAAAGCTGTTGTTTGCTGGTTTGCATTTACTGCCAGTGTGGATGTTTCATGAGCCAAGTGCTGAAGAGGAGTGTGTAGCCTCTGGGATTTGCGTAGTGGGGAGATAAGTGGTATTCAGGCCAGAATGGTGTGGGAAGTTGAATAACACTTTGGTGGCAAAGTGGAAAATGAAATTGAATTCATACAGCATCCTGCAGAAATTCAGTGGCAGTTGCCAAGGCAAGTCCTCTGAGGATGGTGGCCATATGCAGTGGCTGCTCTGAAGCACAGAGAGGGGCTCAAAGTCAAGAGCACTAGAAATGGGTTGGAAAGTGTTCAATGTTAAGTGGAAAGTGTGTGATGTGTCTGTTTTTCCTTTGATTGCATTCAGGCATTTGAGCATTTTCCAGCGTGCCCCAGATGTGCCTCAAGCGGACACCCAAGAGCAACAGGGTTTAAACTATTCTGATAACAGGAACTCAAGGAGCTTTTTAAAGGTGACTTTGGGGAGAGACATCACAAGGCTCGAACAAGATATGTTTGAGAAGACACCAAGATGGGAAGGAAAGGAGGAGCAGAAGAAAATGACAAAACCAGTTGCCAGGGTGGAGGAAGCCAAGGAGAACATGACTGTGAAACCACCCCCTGGGTTGGCAGGAATCAAGAAGACAACAATGAAAACAGGCCCTAAGGTGCAGGGAAACAAGGAGAAAACAACAGCGAGACCAGCCTCAGAGGTAGAGGGAGTCAAGAAGACAACAATGAAAACAGACCCTAAGGTGCAGAGAACTAAGGAGAAAACAACAGCGAGACTAGCCCCAGGGGTAGAGGGAGTCAAGAAGACAACAATGAAAACAGGCCCTAAGGTGCAGGGAAACAAGGAGAAAACAACAGTGAGACCAGCCTCAGGGGTGGAAGAAGCCAAGGAAAAGTCAATAGTGAAACCACTTCCCAGGGTAGAGGGAGCCAAGGAGGAGGCAACAGTGAAACCATCCTCTGGGGTGCAGGGAGCTCATGAAAACAACACATCCAAAGACCAAACAAAGCCAAAAGAGCCTCCTGCACCAGTGAAAACTGTAAGACCCGTTCCTCAGGCAGCTGCAGTGACAGAAAAGAAGAAACTGAGAGCTGCTGACTTCAAGTCTGAACCACAGTGGGATTTTGAGGACAAGTACCTGCTGGACAACTCATCTCCACCATCGGTAGGTGTGATGGCCACATGTGTTTTCCAAGAATGATGCTTTCCTGTTGACCTCCTTGTCTGCTGTCCCCTGGGCCTGTGTGCCCTTTGCAGTCAAGGATGATCTCCAAGCTGGTGGGGTCAACTCGTATATGCAGGTGTTGCTGGGACCCAGAGAGGGAGACCTGTATGTGCGACTCAATTAGCCTGACCAGTCCCTCCACTATGCTCCAGTGGGGGAACTTCCCGCAATTGCACACATTTTCATGGGTTCCTTTGAAAGTCAGCCCGAGCTGCCCTTTCTGGCGCTCAGGGGCATCAGAAGCTGGGGAAAATCTCTCTCCTCCTGGATGTGCTAAAAGTTGGTCCCACTCTTAGGCACCTTGATACATTGCATAGGGGACTTAAGTGTGTACGTTCTGTGTGGAATGGCACCCTACGGTAAATTGGGTCACACCTAGTCTTGTGACTGGCACTAAATGGCAGTCTTCATACCAGCATCGCATTTCTCACCCAATCTCTTGAGAAACTGAATATCTGCATTCCTATGAAGACTCAGGATCACAGTCCTCAGATTTGCCTTAATCTTTATTTTATGGAGAAAGAAAAGAGGGTCATGGTGAGGGAAGAGGAGTAGGAATGCTTCCGTGTGCCTGTTCACCCAAGCACATATGTACCAAAGCAAGTTGAAAGCTTTGGCAGCAGTGGGGCAGCAGTGACGCTTGAGCTGTGCTAGGCTGTGAGGAATGATGCTGGTGGTGATGGGGAGGAGGGTCTCAGTGCACAGGAACAGAAGCTTTGTTTGTTGCTTGTATTAAAGTCAAAATAAGGTCAAAAAAAAGATTTAGATGAGGATTGATAAGCATGTACCTGCCTGCTTCAGAGACAGTAGGGTGGGGACTGTTCCCGTTTTTAAGGTTTTCTGTCAATATTGGCAAAAATTCAACTATGTGTATGTGTGCTCCATTGGAGAAATGATGGTTAAAAAGTAACTTTTTTTACTGTTCTTGTGGTTTATTATCAACAAAAGGAGAGTCTTTCCCAGGTGTTGCCAATTCACCTTTTCCACCCTGCATGTAGACGCCCACAGTGAGCAAGCAGATACTTTACCCACTCAGGGATTCACAACTCAGATGGTTCCAGCATGCTGGGTTGCTATCTACGATTTTTTTTCATTCTTCATCACAGCAGAGCAAATAATTCATAACAGAGCTGGCATTCAGCAAGTCTTGCTTTGTTCCTCTTTGTTAAATAGGAACAACTGTAGACCTGCTCAGGACATGTAAAGTATTTTGGTAGAGGTGGAGATGAGAATCTCAAATGATACAGATGTACCTGTCAGCGCAGTAGCACTTGCACAGCTACAGCTTCAGAGTTTTCTTACGGATCCTGTTTGTTGGGAGTGTTGTTCTGTAGGTTAGTTCTCGTGATCACCTCTGCCTGTGTAGGTCATATTACTGATGTGATCTTCCAAAACGGTAGGTCTGGTGCCTACCATCAGGTTGTCTTAATAATCATGGAATTGAAAGACTGTCTTTTCTGTTTTGTACTGAACTCTTGTTCTGAGCATGTTTTTCTCTTCTGTAGCTGTGAGGGTTTGAAACTAATTTAAAATGAAGTTTGAGCACATCATAATTACTTGGGTCCAGGACCAGGGCTTTTAGGAAAGTTGTAAACTATAAGAAAATTCTCAGCAAGCAAATGGGGCAGGTTGTAGTGCACAGTACTGTCTCTGTCCCCCATTTTATGCTGATAACTCTCTGTAAAGCTTACCCAGAGCAGTTTTCCCTTGTTGCTGGAAGGCTTGGACAGGTGGGTAAGCCTCTCTAGAGTGAGGAAGGTCTTTATACATGGGTGTAAGTGGCCTTTACGCACTGCTCATGTGCTCAGGGAGAAGGGAGGGAGTAGGCAGGTGAGCAGAGGACAGGAGCACCTCTTCTAGCTCAGTGGAGCCATTTGCCTATTTAAAGTCTTGGTGCCACAATCTTCCACCATGGCCATGTGTCATTTTGGTGGCATTAGGGGGAGTGTCAATGTTGCTCCAGGGGATTGTCAGAGCTGCAGGCACCATGTTGTTCTTCTCAGACCTCTCCCGGTGGAACAGAGGCTACTCTTGAAAAATTTAATCCCATTCCCCAGCCCCAGGGTGCCCAGAATGCCCTGGGAGACATGCAGAGAGCAGAGGCAGATTAACTGGGATGAAAAAAAAATCCTAGGATGAGTTTTACTGTATTGATGGTTTATTTTTGAGCTCTCCCCTTTGTGGTATTTTGATGTTTTTCCCTGTTGCCCCTTTTGGCAGTGTGAGCCATTCTTTTGCTGATGGGATGTGCTCTTCAGTGTGGCATTGAGCTGCTTGAGAGGAGCAGCTGGCCCCAAAGATACCTCTGTAATCCAAAGATCTGTGACTATTAAATGTGGAACTTGGCTGTTAAACACTTGAGCTCATGTGCTGGCTCAGCCTTACTGAGTCACAGCAGAAGGGCCTGGCAGATGATCCAGTCTTATGCAGGATGTGCATCCTTCTTCCTGGGCTCCTCATGGTCTTGAGGCACCCAGGATACAAATGGGAGTGGGTGAATTACATGGCTAAGAGTTTGTATGCCCCATGAGACAGTACCTCACCCCTCCTGCCCAGCGTTACCGCCTGTAGACACAGTGAGGTTAGGCACCAGGATCCTGTTCGTCAACTGCCAGATGCTCTCATCTCATCTGATGAGCTGCAGAGCACGTGCAGCCATCTCAGAAGTGCAGAGCAGAAGCTGGCAGAGGAATGTGAGACAACAGTTCACAGCAGAAAGCTGGGGACATCCTCCACTGTAACTGAGGCTGCAGAGCATCTGGGTGTGCAGAACAGCTGAGAGAGCAGGGAAAACCCTTCCTCGGTACAGAAAAGAGGAGAAAATGCACACAGAAGGGTCTTCAATGAACATGTGGATCCAGACATCACATGTTGGGTCTCGCTCCCAAACCTGATCTCTTATTCTGCACACGGAGTGACTAGAAGTATTCCCACCTCCTTCATTTCCTACATGATCAGACTTTTCCCTAGTTCTGCTGGTATTGATCCAGTCTAGCTGTGGAGGCACAAGAAGTACCAAACCTTGGACAGTACAAAGTACAGCTTGAGCAGGAAGGGAATGTCCCTGTCTCTGGACATGAAATATGCTGCAAGTGAAATGATGCCAACATGAAACCCTCCACAGTGTTGTTCTTGTTGCACTCCTGTTGTGACAGGCAGAATGTGGGCTTCTCAGGCTGTGACTGGATTGTCATCCTTGCCTGTAACAGAGAGCTGTGGAGCACACATCAAAGCTTTGGCCATGCAGCCTGGTCATTGCTGGGGATTTGAGCTGGGCATGTGGCTCCACTTGGTCTCCTGTTTGGTCTTTCAGTAGGTATTGCAGGAGGTGTTTGGAGAAGATGTCTAAGAAAGTAGACCCCAAATTGATGGAGTGGAAAATCCAGCGCAGTGGAGTTGTTTGCTCTCCATCTGCACGCACAGCCTAACTGCTGCCAGCTGCAATGATACCCCTCTTGTCAGAGAGGATAAGCTGGTTTGTTTTCCCTCCTCAGCTGCACACTTCTTTTGTGATTCATTTATGACGCTGAACAAGTTGTTTGCATGCTTTTTCTTATCTTTGAAGGGAGTGATAATGGTGATCTCATATCACATGTTCCTCAATGTGTTTGCTCATGTGCACCCGGAGTCCAGGACCTTGTGAGGCACGTTGCCAGTGGGGACTGCTAGCCTTATTTGGTACATTTAGGTTAGACCTATCACAGATAATGAGGCCAGAGCCAGTAAAATGTGATCATTGCAGGCCTGTTGTTCTGAAGATGAAAGTCTTAGAGACCTGGAGTCACTCTGGCTTCCTTGTAGGTGACTTTCCACCAGGTAGTTGTTGATGTAGTGCTGAAATGATGCCTGATGGCCATGGTGATGGGGATCTGAGGGGAATGGATGATGTACCACTGGAGATTCTGTGCTGCTTTCCGATACTCTCACACACAGCCATGCAAGCACTGGCACTCAGTCAGGTTTGCTAATCAGTCCTTATTGTTTTCTTTTTGTTTTTCAAGACCTGCTCTGAATCAGTGAAGGCCAAAGCTGCCAAGTCTGACTGGCTTCGAGGTCTTTTCCTGCCCAACATCATGCTCTTCACAGACAAGAGATACTTCAATGACAGTGAGTGGGAACGCCTGGAGCATTTTGCACCTCCATATGGCTTCATGGAGCTGAATTATTCACGTGAGTCCCTCAGGGCATGTCAGGATGGGACCATCAAACTCCCAAGAGAAACCTTATGCCAAGTAGCTGGAGGTTTGCAGCATCTCCTTGACAAAGGCATCAGGCTAGATGGATCTCGTGGTGGAAACTGTGGTGGTTTCACTGTGTCCATCCCCAAGGCTCTTGATGCTAACTCTCCACCATGTTTGCTTCACAGTGGTGGAGGAGGTCATGTCCCTGCTGCCTCCGAACCCCCACCAGCAGCTGCTCCTGGCCAACAGCAACAGCAGCATGCCAACGTGCATCAGCTGTGCTGTCGTGGGGAATGGAGGAATACTGAATAACTCTGGGATGGGCCAGGAGATTGACTCCCATGACTACGTCTTCCGGTAAGGCAGTCTTCCTTCTTAGAAGATACACAGCTAGCTTATTCCAGCTAGCAGATAATTATGGCTGGATAACTTCACCTCTTCTAGTATTACACTGGTTCCCAAGTGCCAAAATGACTGATGGCAGGAGGAGATGAAAAACCAAAAAAGGGAATTGCAAAGTTCCTAAGCACACAGAAAGAGCCTGTGTTCTCAGATGAGCCATGAAGAGCCATCTCCAAAGCAGGGGCTCTCCTGCAGATCAAGAGCTGTAATTCAAAATGGGCTTAATCCTCCTTTTCTCCAGACTAATGCTGTCTTTTCCTGTTATAAACATGGATGCGGGGGTTTTCAGTGATCACCTGCTGACTGTCCTCCTCTGTTTAATTTCCTTGGACAGGGTAAGCGGGGCTGTAATCAAAGGTTATGAAAAAGATGTGGGAACAAAAACCGACTTTTATGGATTCACAGCCTACTCCCTAGTGTCCTCTCTCCAGATCTTGGGACACAGAGGGTTCAGAAGCATCCCACGGGGCAAAGTAAGTCAGGTCTATGCTGTATGCATGCACAGCTTTGATGGGATGTGTTAGTCTGTGGCCTTTGGTTCTAATCTTGCAGGCATGAGGAGAAACGGGGCTGAGCTAACACTTTACCCTTTCTGAGGAAACCTGGATTGGCTTGGCTCGGAGTATTTGCGGTGGCAAGCTGCAACCTTTTGGCTTGTAGAAGTAGCTGCACATCAGATACTACCTCCATTTTGCTTCTGTGGGATAGTTAAAAGCTGCAGACTGAAGATGTGTGTCTGAGAAACTCAGTGAGCCTAGATGCCTGCTTGCTTTGTAAAGAACGTGTCTCTCTGGTGCTGTTCATTAATGCTCACTTGTTTTCTTAGCATGTCAGATACATTCACTTCCTGGAAGGAGCTAGAGACTATGAGTGGCTGAAGGCTCTTCTGTTGAACAAGGACATCAGAAAAGGATTCTTGAATGCCTATGGGTAAAACAAAGTGGCCCCACCTCTACACCCTTCAGAGCAGCGCTCTGTTGTGCCCTTTTCCTTTCTGCTGTGCTCAGCCCTGCTGAGGTGCAGGCCAGGGCAAAGCCAGATTAAAGCCTCCATCCCCTGACAGATTTGTCTGGAGAAATATCTTATTTCCTCCACAGCTTTGAGCACTGCTGCAACCAATACACTTCCTTCCCAGTGATGCATGGCCAGAGCTTGGAGAGAAAGCTCTGTGGTCCTCTGGGACGTACACATGCCATTGTCTGGACTGGTGTCTGTACATGGTGGCCTATTCATGGGTGAAGGCCTAGTCTCACCAATTCTTGTCTCTACACACACATGCTTTTGATATTCCTCTCTCGTGTTGCTGCCTCTCCTTCCTGATCTCTTCATCTGCAATGCACACAGGTTATGGAGGCTTTGTCATAACCTGGGAAATACTGCAGAATAACTTAACAGTGTTTGTGGTTCTTCTCTTATCACCAAGATCATCAGGGCTGATGCTTTCTAGCTGTGATGAAATACAGGAGCTTGTCCTGAGTCTTCCCATTCCTGTCCTTAGGCAGAGGCCCCGGGAGAGATTTGAGGAAGATTTCACAATGGACAAATACCTAGTGGTTCACCCTGATTTCCTCAGATACACAAAAAACAGGTGAGCTGGGGGTTATGTGCTTTAATGGGGTTAATTTTTCTGGCCAGCACCATCTCTGTCTCTGAGCTCTCTCCTTCCAGCTCACTCCCTTGAAACTGCAGTTCAGCCACACCAGCAGACTGGGGTAAGATTTGTCAGTGTGTAGTCTTGGGCAGTTTGGCTTTCTGCATCCAGAAGAGGTCTTGGGCAAATGGAAATTTTAGATGTGGGAGGAGTGTTGCTAAAGTGCCACAATAGTTCTCTAGTTCAGGACCAGCCTTTCATGTTCCCCTTTCCTTGGAGGAGGGCTCTGTAACAGCCCTTCTCTCCCGAGATCCCTCCTTGACTCAAACATGCTAATAGGCGCTTCTTCAGCATCGTGTTTGCCTGGCCTGGCTGCTGCTCCCTGCCTCCCTAATCCTTTTCACAAGCCTGCTGGACACTCTCACAGTAAGATCTACCAATCGTGGGCCACACATGACCAAGAGATATAGGAAGAGCAGCTCCTGTTCTGTGCTTTGGCTGTGGCTGCGTTTACCCTTCGGTCTCTTGGGCTGAGTTATGCCTTCTCTGAGAGAAGGCAAATGCAGTGCCAGATGGCTTGCACCTCCCGGCTCGTTCTGCCATCTCCCCTCTGACTTGGGTCCTTTCCAAGGCCAAAAGGGCTTGAATGCTATTTTTTCCTGGTGTAGACTCCTACTTTCCTAACAACTGCTGGCGTAAAACACTGCAGCTCCTAGCGGGTTTTGTGACACTCCTCTGCACCTTTCCTATGTCTCGTTTCACTCCTAAATATGGATGGGGAGCAGGATATACCAGGGAACTTCAAAGCCATTTCTGCACTGCAAGGCAAAGGACAGATTTAAGAGTGGGCTTTAACATGCTCAATCCTTTAATCCATCCCCTCTGCCTCAAGACCTACCACTTGCATAAAGCTGGGGCAGAGCTGGGCTTAGGTTGCAGTGCAGGTGAGGGAGCATTCTGGGCTGGCCTTGTGCATACTCATGGCTTCTCTGAAATGTCTCCTATGGCCACAAACTGCTGCAAGGAGGGAAGATGCCACACAGGCCATGGGAACCAGGTGTATCTGGCTTGAACTACCACATCCAGCAACTGCTGTCTGCTTTCTGCTCTCCTGCTGCAGGTTTTTAAAATCTAAAAATCTGGAAAAACCCTACTGGCGGCTGTACAGACCCACAACAGGGGCCTTCCTGCTGCTGACTGCCCTCCATCTCTGTGACCGGGTAAGGGCACAATGATTCTTGTACACAGCACTGTCTGGAAGTGGGGAAAGGATAACAGTGCAGAGCAGGGGTGGCTCCAACCTTGCCTACCATCTGCTGTGAGGGTATTTGGGTTCTTGTCAGCTGTGGAGGAGCAGATTGAAGACAAGAGATACAACCCTGAAATAGTTTACATAGAAGTTGTGAAGCTGCTGTGGCCTGAGAGCCATCCTGCCTCCCGAGGAGGCTGTGAGAGGACAGCAGGTTCTCTGGAGCAAGTGTTCATGGTCTGGTCCTTCTGGAACCCCATGCAGGGTCACCTGGAGGAGGAGTCCTGACTGGCATCCCTGTCCTGTGATCCCTCCCCGTTTGGGAACTGTCCTGTATGTCAGTTAGCTCCCTCTGTCCTTGGTACCTCTCCCCAGTGAGCCCTCGGTCTTTTCCAGGTGAGTGCCTATGGCTACATCACAGAGGGTCATGAGAAATACTCGGATCACTACTATGACAAGGACTGGAAGCGTCTGATTTTCTACATTAACCATGACTTCAACCTGGAGAAGCAGGTGTGGAAAAAGCTTCATGATGAGAATATCATGAAGCTTTACCAGAGATCCTGATTGTGTTGGAAGGGCCATTGCCTGGGAAATCTCAACACCACCTCACTGGGAATGGAAGAGGACCACCAGAGCCAAGGTTAGCTATGGACTTCCAGGCACATTTCATCCCCACAAAGACACTTCCCTCCTTCAGGTCTTCTATTCTCTCACAACGTTTCTATGAATGTGCAAATGCTACAGGGCAGGAGAAGAAGAGCAAGAAAATGCAGCATGCTAACAAAGAAGTCCCATCTGGCTGTGCTGCAAGACTGTTGCTGATGGCTGTAGGCACTGGTGTTGGGGGCGAAGAATCCAGGATGCATCTGGGTAGTATGTGGTCCAGTGTCCTGCATCTTTATCCAGGTTTTCTCTCTGTGCAAGGAGATGCTCCTCAGACTGGGGCTACTTCTGTTCTGCGTGGATCTTCTCCATCAGTGGTGCCCATCTTGGAGCTGGGTGTATTGTCTAAGCAAGCTCCCTCAGCAGCCAGTGGATGGAGATGGACATGCAGGTCCTGTCTCAGGTTAATTCCTGGAGGTGCTGCTCTCACTCTGCTCCCTGCAGATAAAAAGGATGGTCTGGACTCTTCCAAGTGACTAATTTGAGAGGGGATGAGTCTCACTTCTGCTTCCAAGTGTGGCCTCATCATGACACCTCTGAAGGAGCACCACCATCAGCTGGAGGGCAGGTAAATGCTCTCCATGGTGTGGCGGGCATTGCCTCTTGCTCTGGGGCTTCCCTGGCTGCAGGACATGTGAATGCTGTGTTGTGGTCCTGGTGTGCCAAGTCCTTGATTAGCTGAGCTTTGGCATGCTTGGCTCCCGGCTGTGCCAGGAGCGCTGTTTGCCCTCTTGCCAGGGGATGTGGGAGCTCTCCAAGTCGAGGGATGGATGCTCTCCGTCCTTGCTGCTGGCTGGAGTGCCTGTCCACCGTCGTGCTGAGAGGAGCCTGGTCGCAGCCAGCAAGCCTGCAGCATGCTGCCCTTCTGAAAGGGTTTTGCAAGCAAAATAAATGGCATTACTTTGGCCAAGCTGATTTTTCATTGCAGCCCTGTGGGTTGTGGTTATTTAGTGTGTGTCCAAAGCAGTTGCTTAAAGGCTGAGATAGTGGTTGATGAAGCCAGGAAAGAACAAGACTGTTAATGAGAATTCCTCCATCTGCAGGTGCTCTGCATCTTGTGTGGACATACCTGAGCATCCCCACTTGCTATCGCAGGACAGGGATCCGGGCTGGCCAAACACCTCCCTGAGGAAGTGGGTAAACACCTGGCGAGTTTGTTCTTGTCCCAGCAGCTGCTCTCCAAGCATATCAGGTGCTGGAGACAAATGCATGAAGGGCTGGATGTTTCCCCATGACACAACGCAAGCAAAAAGCCACTTCCAGTGTCCAGGCACGTCCAGTGCATCTCCCCGGGCTCATCAGGCTCTGGACTGGGGCCCAGCTGCACACTGACTGTTCCCAGTGGAGCTGCTCTCCCTGCGAGCAGTTTTCCTTTTGAGCAGCATTTCTGTTGAGGGCAGCAGTGTCTCCAGGGTCCCCCAGTCTCCGAGGGAGGCATTTCAGCGTGGATTGTCAGCAGGGTTTGTGAGGCCTAATTTCCTTTGTCCCTTTTTGCCTTGCGCTGCAGAGAAGCCAAGCAGTTTCTCATGTCTCACTAAGCTTGTTTGCAAAGGACACCCCACCCCCCCCTTGATAATCTAAATTAAGAACTCAACTTATCTGGGAGAGGGCACAGCCTGCGTTTGGCTGCTCTGCCCATACAAGTGCCGCCGTGTCCGTGGGAGCCGGGAGTTATCCGGATGCCCTGTGCCTCTGCTAGGAATGATGTATGTAGCCCTGCATGAATGCCAGGCCCAAGGGGGGCCACGGGCTTTGGAGCAGACCAGAAATCCTTCCTGACAGAAAAATGGCCTTCCTGTGGAGGAGAAGTCCTATGGAGGCTTGTCACCCTCCAGAGCTGCCTGAGGAGAAACTCCCACAGTATTCACCTGCTGGGTGTCTCGGCCCCTCGCGGTGGCTGTGCATGGCTGGTGTCCCATGTCCCCAGGCTCTCCCGGCTCAGCACTGGCTCAGCTGGGCTCTCGGCGGGCAGTGAGGCAGCTTTGTTCCTTGCCCGTGTGTCGGGCCGTACCAAATTGCTGTGAGTTGCTTAGTGACCAGCTCCCCACGGGTATTCTTCCTGCCTGAATAGGGCTTTTCTCTTCCCAAGAAGTTGGAAGAAGTTTCTCTTAGACCCTTCCCTTCCCCCTCCTCCTCTTTTGTTTCCCTCTCCTCTGGGAAGCAGGATGGGGCTGAGTCCCGCCAAGCAAGGGGATCATGGTGGGCAAGGAAGCTTGTGGGGATGGGCTGGCACCCCCCAGCCTGTGCTTTCCCCCAGTGCAGTTGAGGCTTCCCAGAATCAAGGGAAGAAATCTTCCCAGGAGGCTTTCCCCACCAGCAGAGCTTGTTCCCTCCAGGCTTTCCTCTCAACACAGCTGGCATAGTTTGATGCTATCAGGGATAACCTTGGCTGGAGAAGGGCCTTGCTGTTGCCTGGAGTTTCCCAGCAGGCTCAAACCCACATCTGGGGTTTGACCTGGCTGCCCTCTTCACCTCCTGGCTTTGCTCCTGTCCCTGCACCCAGACATCCCCTCCCACCGTGGGCTGGCTGTGGCGCACAAGCCCAGCTGTGCCTCACCAGAGCCACCAGACCTTGCGGCTCCAGGTCTGGAGCGGCCATGGGAAGTCGAGGGGTTTTGAGGTGGCATTTCCCAGCCGGTTTCCAGCACAAAGCAGCGTAGCAGAAGCTGTGGGGGGCAGCTACAGATGGAGCACTCTGGGTGAGAGCCAGGATTCGGGGTTTGGGCGAGTCCCTTGGCTGGGTGTGTGTCCCGGGGCGAAAGTGGCAATGCCAGGCTGTACCAGAGTAGCCCCAACCTCCTCAGTGCAGCTGAGAGCAGCCAGTGCCATGGCATAGCATCGCCCCACATGTCCCCATCCAGATCCTCGTGGCCAGCAGGATTGTCCCAGTGCCACCAGGTGGCAGCTCCTGGTCAGGGACCTGCCAACATTGTGCCGTGGCTGGCACATCCAGGTTTGGTCCAGGCGTGTCCAAGGGCCCTGCCCAGCCCTGCAGCTGCCCACACTCCAGCAGACTATTGTCCCCCGGTGTCCTTCACTTTATAACACCCACCTGCACCAAGGATTTATGGCTCGGGAGCTCCTTGGGGTACACAGGGGCATGCATAGAGGAGGTTTGGTACCTACAAGTGCCACTCCTGCAGCTACGAAGTGTTCACAAAGGTGCAGCCTCGGCTGGTGCAAGGTGGCCTGGCACTGACGGCAGCAAAAACGGAGGGACCAGCGCCAGGATCGGGTCTGATGTCCTGAGGGAGGCCTCAGACACAGCAACTCCTCCTCGTGCATGGACATGAAACCCAGGGCCAGTGACCAGCAGCATCTTTCCCCATTGCCAGCCAGGAGCTCCAGGGTCCGCTGGATTTAAACAAAGACATGTGATTTGGGGAAGAAATACCCAGCCGTGCTTTAGCGTGTCTGGAAGCTGCTGTCATGTCAGCCCTGCTTTTTTGGGAAGCTGTTGGTGAGTACCATGAGCCACTATTACAGCTGCGCCCAACTGCTCCTGGGGTTCCCCAGGAGTTAACCACATCTAAATATTCCCTGCCAGTTTGTGGAAAACAAACCCACTTGTCACCCAGGAGCTCTTGTGGTGTCACCTTCCTGGCAGAGCTTCGAATCTTTTGTTTGGTTTCCACCTCTTTCCTTTTTGCGGTGTGACTGCTTTCCTGTCTAGCAGAAGCAGGGGCATGTTCATATGCATGTAGCTCCTCAGCTGGGGGCTGGGGCTGAAGCAGGAGGAAGCGGATGGGCACTTGGAGACAAGCAGGTGGTGCAGAGCCCATCTCCCCCTCCTCGGGTCAGCCCAACCCCTCTCTGTGGAGCCTGGCTCCGTGTCCCAGGGCGTGGGGTGCCTGCCAGTGCTGGCAACCAAGACCAAACCCAACCAGGTGCCAGAGAGAGCAACTGCGTGTGGCACGCATAGCTCCAAGGCAGCCTGCTGCCATGGTGGCACATCCAAATTGTCATTCCTTGCCTTTCTTGTTCCCAGACAAGAAACAGGCACAGAGCAGCCAGAGCTGGACACTAGCGCCCGGCTTCCCAGCATGGAGCAGGTGATCCCTCTCGATGCATTGCTCTCAAGCTGTTCAGGCACTATGGGAGTGAAGCAGAGGTGTGTGTCGGCTCCAGGTCAGCACAAAAACTTCTGTGCTGGTGACTTACCAGATGCTATTTCTGTTTTCCAAGCAGAAAGAAGTTTGGGGCAGGCCCTCAAGGCGCAGGGGTGGGGGGTTCACCCTCCTCACCTCTGCTGTTGGACCTTCTCACTTTGTTGGGGATGTGGCAGCAGGGAAATCCAGTCAGACCAGAAAAACTATTGATAATAGGGGAGGGAGAACAAGATAAAGGATCAGCCCATGGCTTTCTTGTGCAAAAAGTACCAGGTGACTTCCAAGCACCTGCCCTGCAGCGAGCCCTCCTCTCCAGGTGCCAGGGCAGGGCCCTGCAGGCAAACAGCTCCTGGGCATGCAGCAGCCCCTGCTCCTCATGCCAAGGAGCTGGGGCACTCTGGGCTCCTCTGCCAGGCTGAGCAGCAAGACTCTTGGGTGCTGCAGGGCTTTCTCAGCTCAGCCTGACCCAGCCCTTGGGGTGGTAAATCCTGGAAAGACACTTGCTAAGTCCTGAGGACATCCCAAGGCTCCCTCCACTCCACCCACAGCAGCCACGCAGCGTCAGGACAGTGCAGGCAGACAAGGGGTGGGCGCCCACCTGCACTCAGAGGCGACGTCCCCTCTCCCCAGCTCGGTGCTTTGGGGACAGAGCCTGGCCTGACCTCTGGGCCATGTGGCTCTGAG
Organism: Athene cunicularia; assembly: GCF_003259725.1. Taxonomy (NCBI): domain Eukaryota; kingdom Metazoa; phylum Chordata; class Aves; order Strigiformes; family Strigidae; genus Athene; species Athene cunicularia. The sequence goes on from NW_020799123.1 coordinate 5,328,614, forward strand.
GCTCCCATGTTTCAGCAGACCTCAGGGACTCTTTATGCTGCTAAGAACAGGGCAGGATCAGTCCACATCTGCTCTGCCTAGTCCCGAGCCCACAAGAAAGGGGAAGGCAGCGGTTTGCGTTGTCACCCTCATTTCCCAAAGGTGTTTCCCAGCTCTGCACCCCTCCAGGGCACATTCCAGAGCCTCACAGGTTGCGTCATGCCCGGTGGAGAGGAGATGGCCTTCGGACTGTGTGTTTGGCTTATCTCAGCCCCGGTCAGATGGTCCAGGGCTGACCAACAGCTCTGCCATGCACAGCCAACTCTGCGATAAGAGACGGGCTGGGCCCCGGCAGCTCTGAGGGGAGTGAGCCAAGGTAAGCGACGTACTGCCACCACATCTGAGGTCCCAACCTGCCACCTCAGCCCATGGCTCGCTCCATCGCGCCACACCGGCACAAAGATGGGGCCCATCAGCTCAGTTTCGATGCAGAGCTGCGTCCTTGAGCCCCTTTCCCTACCCGCAGCAGGGGGTTGTACACAAGGCAGGAGGGCAGAGCCCGTCGCTCAGAGCTGTGGTTGCTGCGGGGTGATGCTGAGCACGGCCCTGGGCGTCTCCTGTCCCGCAGCGGAGCTGCCCCTGCGCTGCCACCACGGGGGTGCCGGGGTCCCCACATCCGAGCAGCCTCCGTGCGCTCACTTCCCTCTCATCTCCTGGTTGCAGTGACACCTAAACATCCAAGCACAGACTGTCAGGCAGCGTTAGTGTGGGCGGGGGCTCTGCCTGACCCCCTCTCTGCAGGGAACCTGGAGAGAGGAGGCTTGGCCGAGGGGCTCCCGCTGCTCTCCCCGCCCCGTCGGGAAGGGGCTGTGCGTCAGCCTCCCCAGACATCTGCTGACGAATTTTTCATGATGCGATGGCCTTGCCTCCCCAGGCAGCCATATGGCCCCACGTTCTCCAGCGGGGCTGACACAGCAACGTGTTCCTAAGGCCAGACTTTGCATTTCAGGGAAATTTCCTATGAGCAGATTTTTGGCACTTTTTTCAATGCACCTCTGACCTGTGCTGAGCAAATTGGGATCTATAAATCCACCAGGAGATTTTTGGAGATCTTGTTCTCCCAGATGGACAATTCATCACAGCAAAGACCACAAGACTTCCCTCCACCGACCCATGGCCAACAGCTAGCTGGTGCAAAATGTGCTTATTTTCATCTCGCTTTCTCTAGCCAGGTGGAAGGCTTGGGTTTTGTTTCCAAGAAGTAATCACTGGAATAAAAAGCCCAGGCTAAAAATGATAACTTGCTGGCTTTCATTGTAATTTCTTTTGTGTTCTTTTCCTAATCTTTATTTGGCAACTATCATCCTAAAAGGTTTTCACACTTATGTAACTTCTAAATAAGCACCACTTAATTTTGGGGCATGGGCCAAAATGCATTGTAGCACAAAACAAGTAGAGCAGATGAAGAGCTGTGCATCTCATTTTCACCCCTTTGAAAAAAATCCCAACAGTAGAAAACCATATATCATGGAAACAGAGAGATGAGAGCGGTGTGAAGAAACCAGCTCCTCCCTCCCTCTGGGCACCAAAGCTGCCACTCACCAGCATTTGCATAATAGGGCCATAAATGTCTCCAAACAGCAAATTCCTGACTTTCCCCAGGCCGCTTGCTCCAGACTGATGTCCACCTCCAGGGCCAAGCCTGGCTGTGTCCCTTGTGACTTACTGGAACAGTTGGTAATAATTAGCTGTGATTAACAAAGGGCCAGTCAAGAGCACATGAGCTGAGGCGCTGGGTTGCAGGGGGAAAATCCACGGGCTCAGAGTGAACAAGGACAATCCCTGAGTGACAGAGGGTGGGGACAGACTCCAGGCTGGGGGACCTCTGAGCAGGACCTCAGACTCTCGTCCCTCCTCTGCTGGCCCTGAGTCTTCTACACAACGCAGGTAGTCCCAGGGGCTGGGAACTGGCTTTACTGGTGGAGGCAAAAAGCATCAAATTCTCCCATCAGTGTCACCCCCATTTCTCTGACCTGCCCATTTGCTACCAGGATACTTGTTAACTCCCCCTTCCTGCCCTTCCTTTTGTAGTTTTAGCTCCAGCTGAGCTTTAAACCCGATTTCACCTCTGTGTGTCCAAGCAGTGATGGTCTGCCCTGTTCTTCCCACTTCTTGCCTGCTCTCGCCCTCCCCAAGACGCCCCGTGCCCAGCCAAGCCTGCCCGCTGCAGCTCCCCAGCCCCCGTGCAACAGCGGGGTTTGCTCCCTCTAAATTTTCTTTCGAACTGTCCTAGCCGCCATCCCCTTGTGTGACCCAGGTCCAATGTCCACTCTTCCAGGGGAACGAGGCCAGTGCTGCCCCCACTGCCAGCCTTGGCTCGCGGGCCTGCCCCCGTGTTTGTGCCAGGGCACGGCCACCGGCACAACCTGGGCGCTTCGTGGGGGCCGGGCGCTGCCATCCCCACACAGCCAAAATTCCCAGAGGCTGGTAACGGGGAGACCTCCAGAAATACAAGCAAACAGAGACTGGAACAAACTCCTATGGAATAATTTCTTGCGTTTATCCTTCTTTGAACGAGCGGCATCATTGGAAACAATGTCTGCACGGGGGGCCTGGGAGTGGGGGGTGGTTGGATCTGGGGGATGAGTGTTGGGGAAAATGGGGCCGTGAATACACTGGCCTGGAGGTGTGCGGGTGGGAGCGGGGATGGGGTTTGGCCCCGCGTTTCTGGGTCTGAACAATGACAGCGGGTATTTGGGGAGGGGCTGGAGGTGAGGGACACCCTGGGGTGACATGTAGGTGCTCGGGGAGCTATGGGTGCAGGTCAGAGGGTTTGGATGGAGCAGGGCTCACTGTGGTGCTGCTCCCCAAGGCTGGTGGGTTCCTAAAAATCCAACCCCTCCCAAAATCACTGCAGATCAACTGAAAACCCTTGTTTTCCTTGCTGAGTCCCTTCCCCCGCTGTAACAAACATTTTGGTATGCATATCCTTTAGTTCGCAGGGCTGTTTTCTTTTTTTAGATGAGTTTAACTAAAGTAATGTCAAAATAATCTTTCAAAAAAGAAACTGAAGCACTTCCCTTCCAAAAATTTCAAAATGCTTCATTTGGATTTCCCCAGAAACCCCCCAAACCCGTTTTTCCTTTCCCCCAGCCCAAACTATTTGTTGAACTCGGCACAAAGCCCCGAACGGTTTTGTTTGCTGCAAAACCGCGTTGTGGGGGGAGCGATCTGTTGAGCCAGAAAGCAGCCGAGGGACCCGGGGGCAGCACTCCCACCAGCGTCCCCCACACACACTTCTCCCCATTTGCACTGGGTTTGCTCCCACAGCAGCGCATTCGCCTGCGAGCAGCTCGGTGCGGGTGCGTGCTGGGGTGCTGCCATGGGGCACCCCAGGGCCAGAGCTCGGCTTTACTTTGGAGCCTGGAGTTTCTGATAAACTTAAAACAAGGAGTGGACACCTCCGGCTCCGCTCGGCGGTGGCTGCGCCGTGGGGTCGCCGGGTGTTGGCGTGGGCTGTACGTGCTGCCAGTTGTGAAGCAGCCGGTGGTGAAAGCACATGTTTTAGTCGAACAAGAAAGTTAGAGAAAGGGGGAACCTCCCTGCTTTGTGAGATGTAGGTAGGTGGGTGGCATGAAAAGGAGGCAAAAAAAGCGCATTTCCCTGCTGGTCTGAGTAAATGTTTAATCCCCAGCTCGGAGAAAAAGCAGCTCAAAAGTGCTTTTTTTCTCAGCAAGTCTGAACCAGTCAGCCTGGTGCCTCCTCCCTCCGGCTCACACCCTCCCTCCCACCGCTTCGGAGGAATATCCCAGCCTGCTCCAAGGTGCAGCTGGGCACCCAGGGCAGGACGGAGCCAGGCCAGAGCGGGGTCTGCACCCACGGGGCTGGGAGAGGAGAGGAGAGGGGCCGGGAAGTTTGCCGGGCCCCGGGCAGCAGCGGCGGGCCGGCGGTGTGCCCGGTGCAGGCAGCGCGGGCTCCCACGCTCCCGCCTGCCAGCGCTGCTCCAGCGCTTGCGGTGCCCGGGATGGGGTCCCCACACTGGAAACGGCTCTGCCTTTTGCTCCTGGCAGGTTTAACATCCTCCCTGCTCCTCTACGGTCACTACTACGCTACGGTGGAGTCGACCACTAGCCAGAGGATCATAGCCAGGTAAGGTGGGGACGGGGAGGGGGTGGGAGACAGGGATGTGCAAATCCAGCATGAGGTACTGTGCACTGGCGTGGAGAGGGGGAACTGGGGTGCCGCTGTGGGCTCCTCGGTGCAGGTTATCCCAGCTGTGCCCCCAGTTGTTGGCTGCTTTGAGAAACGTGCTCTGCCCCCCCCGGGTGTCCTGGGCACCGGGTCCTGCCCACAGCCACCAGCCGAGCTCAGGGGTGCCCAGGGTGGGACCCCGGGGCCGTGGGGGGCTGCAGGGGTCCCCGCGTGGGTTCAGCTCCTCACAGTGCAAAGAAACCATTGCTGGGTCCAGGGATGGCTGAGGCTCAGGGTGCTCAGCCCCCGGCAGGATAAACCCCCCACTTCTGCAGCCGGACAGACCCTCTGCGAGCCCCATGTGTCCCCGTTGGGCTGATTTAGGATCGGAGCTGACTGATTGTGCTGGGGAGGAGGTTTGGCCCCCGTGGAGCTGCACTGATCCCCCCACTGCAGGGATCGGCTGAAATCCCCAGGACTGCCCCCCCGGGCTTGTAAACTCCTGGGGGCTGCAGCGTTTCCCAAGCTCCAGCAATTTGCATCTCCCCCTCCGTGGTCACATCTGCCTTCCCTGCATCCTCCAATCTCCCCAAGCCCCTTCCTGACTCCCCCCGGTGCCAGGCAGGCGAGGGTGCTGGGGCACCCCATGGAGCCCTGGGGAGTGGGGCTGAGCGGGCAGGGTGTGCGGGAGCCTGCCCAGCACTTGGCCTGCAGGACCAGCCACCCTCCTCTCCTGCGAGCACCAGGTAAGGTGCCAGGAGAGTGCTATGGGTGCCCCTCACCTCCAGCTGGGTGCTCTTGGGTGCTGCCGATGCGACAGAACCCAGCTGCCTGGGTGCTGCCCGGGAATGGAGGATGCTGTGGGGACTGGAGCCGGTCCCGCACGGGGTGAGCTGAGTACAGCCAGATTTGTGCTGGATGTTGCTGGGGATGCAGCTGGCTGGGCTGCCCTGGGCTCCAGATGCTCTGTCTTCCCCAGCTGGAAGTTTGGGGCTCTCCTTGCCCCTTCCTGTCCTGCCCAGGGCAGAGATCCCCTCTCCTGCTGGGCTTGCGAAGCAGAGGCATCCCCAGTAGCCCGGGCAGTTTGTCTGTTTTCACCCTTGGCCGTGCCGGGTGGGCAGTGGTGCCGGTGGAAGGGCATGGCTGTGGAGCAGCTCCCCACAGAGCTTAATGTCCATAAGAGGGGAAACTGAGGCCCATGAGGGCAGTAGGACGTGCCCAAGGACCACGCTGGAGCTGGGAATAGAAACCAGCTGTGCCCTGGCACAGAGTCCGTGCCCATTCCCGAAGCAGGATGCGGAGGAGACCCATGGGAGGGGAGCTGGGAGTGGGTTTCCCCACCACATCAGGCCAGCCACTGCCTAACCCTGCCTGGACCTGCCCCAGCCCCGGGTCCCCCTGCTGCAGGGCCAGCCCGGGCTCCTGCCCCGCCACTGATGGGACCGAGGCTCAGCTTGTCCAGCCCCAGAGAGAAGCCCAGGGCGAGGTAACGGAGATAACCTGCGCTCCCAAGCTCTCCCAGGCTTTTCCTCTTGGCTTTAATCCATCTGCTAAAATTAGACCCAAACCAGAGTGAGTCCTATTCGCTCTGATTCCGTGTTTACAAACACACTGCCCTGTGACCGCTGCTTGTCCAGCCTGACCCACGCACCTGGAGGAATCGGCACTGCCCTGCCGACGGCTGTGGGGCTGAGCCCGGAGGTGAAGGCGGGACAGGCGGCGTTTGGCACAGCCAACACCGTTCCAGAGCGTTTCCCACTCTGCCTGCCGTCGGGGCAGAAAGGGTGGGTCAGGCTGCTCACGCCTTGGCACAGGCAGCCATGTTTCGCTGGGGAGGTTTGTGTGAGCACTGTCTCCATGTAGGTTTACTGGGGGGATGAAGGGGGTTGGGGGGAAGCTAACCCCCGATTGATGCTGGCTGCTGCCAGAACCAAACCACCCTCGGCCAGATAGCCACGGCAGTGCCGAGTTCCCCTCCAGTTCAGTGCAAAGCTGGTGACAGCGTGGAGGACCCTACAGAGATGGGTGAAATGCCACTGTCCCCGCAGAGAGCTGGCCACCCCGCAGTCAGCAGGGCTGCAGGGAGCCAAATCCCTGGAGCCCCTGGGGTTTGACTGGGCACAGCCCTGTCCCGCTCCCTGCCTGGCCATCTCCCTGAAACCCCACTGGCGAGCTGCTGGCACCACTTGTGCCTTTATTATTAGGCAGACGGACGAGCGTGGAGCTCGGCCCAGCCTCGCTGTGCCACTCTGGCTCTGCGCCGGGGAAAGATGCTTTCTGGAGCTCGGCGCTTTGTGGTGGGATGGAGCAAATACCCTCTGAGAGTGGTTTTGTGCTGCTGCTTCGGCTCCCTCAAATGGCTCTGCAGGACCCTGGGAGTGTTTGCTGAAGATAAGGCTGGAGCGTGTGCTCACAACACTCATACATAGTGTTATCTTCCGGAAACGAGGGGTGGCCACGGACCAGAGACGTCATATTTGTGAATGCCACGGTGGTGAGAGAGTGCACCCAGGCCTGGCTGGCTCCGCTGCCGTGGCTGGTGCCTGGGTAGCCATGGGCCACTCCTTCCCCAGAGCCCTATTGTGCATCGGCCGGTCCTGGGGAGGGTTGTCATCTTCTGAGTCAACCAAGCATCACGAGGTGCTTCACCACATCCTGGCAGGTGACGTCAAAGCGTTCGGCTCCCCAGCGTGCCGCTGAGCTGCCATCTGGCAGGGGGGGCCCTGACGCCCCACGCCCTCCCCAGCAGGGTTTGGGCAGCGGCCCCAGCCAGGATGGCTGCAGTGATGCTGGGGAGCTGCCTCCAGCACCCACAGCTGGGATGTGAGTGCAGGGAGGTGGTGACATGGGGATTGAGTTTATCAGGTCAGCACAAGTCCCGGAAGAAGCGATGGCTGAGTGCCACGCACCATGCCTGGCCACAGGTGGAGGTGGGAGCTGACCCGCTGTGCTGCCTGTGCCCACCTCCTTCCAGCCAGCCTGAGCACGGCTGGGTCTGAGCCCCCTGCGCTGCCCACAGCGCTCCCGCAGCACCCCTGGAATCTCAGAATGTAGCCCAGCACCCTCCCACTGATGGTGCCTGGCTCTTTGCCTTACCCTGCAGGCACTGGGATGGGAAGGGGAAGTGTCTGTACTAAGAAACAAGACTGGGAGAGTTTGGAGGGCTGAGGAGGGGCTGGGTGGGCAGAGGTGTGCAGCTGGGGCTCATGAGCCTGGTGGGGAAGGGCTGGGAGAGGCAGGTTTTGTGCAGCTCCCGGGCAGCAAGACCCTGAGCGTGGTGTGTTGGGGAACAGCGTTTGGGGTTCGGTGCTGGGCTGTGCCTCTGCAGCCACAGAAAGGGTGGGTGGCCAAGCAGGGGGCTTTGCGTGCAGCGGGGTTTGCTGTTGCAGGGAATTCAGTGCTTTGCGGGAGCTGGCTCTGGAGCAGGAGGTTTCTCCAGTCCCTGGTCTGTCGTTTGGGTGCTCGTAACCTCGATAAGCTCCTGCCGGCGAGGCACGTGGGCCGGGGATCCCCCGCGTCGGGAGGTGGAGGAAGCAGGCAGGGCTGGGGCGGCCGCTGAGGCTGAGCTCCCGGGGATCCCCCGGCTCTGCCCGCAGCCAGCTGACTCAGCACACGGAGCTCTCCTGGGAGCTGTTGCGAGGCCCTTGCACGGGTGAGCTTTGCTCTGACCCGGGTGTGATGCCTGTACCTCGCAGTGATGGGCTGAAAGAGCCGCCTCCAGCGTAACCACGAGGTCTCACAGAGCCTTTGGATGGCCTTTCCCAGCCGGTGCCTTGCTGTGCACAGACCCTGCCAGGGCAGCTCCGCTCCTGTCCGCAAGCCAAGGGAAGTTTGGTCAGGCTGGGTTTATTTAGCTGCTTGGAATGATAACACCAGAAAGGCCCTGCAGAAAGCTGCAGCTCTGTCATCTCCCTGGGATGGTACAGTCCCAGCTTGGTGGACTCTCCCTGGGATATGTCCTCCCTCCTCTCTGCCAGCTCCGGTGCTCCTGGGATGACCGTCAGGGTGGAGCTGGAAGGGGGGCAGTGCTGTGCCCCACCCCTCTCCTGGCTCTGGTGCCAGTGCTCCTGCACTGTACGCAGCAGGATGGATCTTTGCAGGCGTTCGGGGGCAGGATGTGGCCACGGGGCAGGGCCAAGCCAGGCACCTTGTCCCTGGGCTGGAGTGTGTGTGTTCTGAATGGTGGGGGCTCTGCAGGGCAGCAGCTCTTGCTGGGGAGCTGCCTTTTCATGGGACACCGAGGCACTGGCTTGATTTAAAAAGCTGCCCTGCCCTCAGCCCCATGTGCAGGGAGGGCACCTTCGCCCTCAGCATCCCCTGCCCAGAGCTGGCAGTGCTGGGACGGTGCAAGAAGTGAGCTGAGACTAAAGCCCTCTTGGCCCTGACTCCAGTCCACGCCTGGGGAGATGCTGCAGCCCCTGGTGCCAGCACCCAGGCAAGGTGCCGGGCTGTCCCCTCCATGTCGTGCCGTGTCCCCGGGGTGGCACAGAGCAGGGTTTAGGTGACAAACGGGGCTGGATCCACTCCCGGGCAGGGCTGAGGGTGCTGCTGGTGTTGACAGGGGCCATGGTGGGGACGGAAACCCAATGCCCGCTGTGCCGGGCAGTGTCGCGCCAGCGGGGGCCGGGGGGGGAGGCAGAGCTTCGCTCCCCACCTGCCTCTACCTGTCCCTGGGCTCCCAAGCAGAGATCCTGTAACAAGGGGGCCCTTGTCTCCTCCACAATACCCCGCTTCTGGCCTGAGCACCTGCTGGCTGGGCTGGAGGCGGTGCCGGGGGGGCTCTGAAGGGCCCTTCTGTGTGGGGATGAATGGGAGCCTGTTCCCCTCCGGTGGGCTCCCACCTCCTGCTTGCCAGGCTGCGACCCTGCCTGCCCCAGCCCCCAGCACACCCCCCCCCCCAGGAGGCCGGGGC
>NW_020799123.1:5337745-5345591 GCF_003259725.1 Athene cunicularia
CTGGACACGTGTCCCATGCTTTTGCCGCAGGCTTAATGGTGCCGTGATCAAAGGCTTCGAGGAGGACGTCGGGACCAAGATTTCTTTCTACGGCTTCACGGTGAACACCATGAAGAACTCCCTCATTGCCTATGAGGAGTACGGCTTCACCCAGATACCCCAGGCCAAGGTGAGACCCCGAGGGCTTGCTGAAAAGGTGACCCCAAATTGTCCTTTGAGGCTGGGTTTGCCCCCAACTTCTCCCCATCTCAGGAGCCCTCAGGCTTCTCTGCGCTGGTGTGAGCAGTTCCCCAAAGCTCCCCCCCCAAGTGCCATGTCTGTGTCCCCACGGCAGGACTTGAGGTACATCTTCATCCCCTCGGATTTCCGTGACTACGTCATGCTGAAGTCAGCCATCCAGGGCAGCTCAGTCCCCGAGGGCTCAGACAAGGGGGACGAGTGAGTAGCACCCCAAAATTCCCCCAGCGCCTTTGGTGATGCACTAGAGGGCATGTGGCTTGCCTGCCCTCACTCCACATCTGTCCCTGGTGGGATAAACCCCAAGTAGCTCCAGGACTCCCATGACGCGAATTCTGCCCTTCTCCTCACCCCTCTGCAGCCCACAGAAGTATTTTGGACCAGAGGCATCTGCAGAGAAGTTCAAGCTGCTGCACCCAGATTTCTTGCAGTACCTGACATCGAGGTGAGAATGACAAGGACCATGTCTGCTGCCCAGCTCTGCTCCAGGCTGGGCTCAGACCACCTGTGTCCTGCCATTGCTCTTTCCAGTACAGACCAGTGGCTGCCCAGCATCAAAGTGCAGTCCCAGTCCTCCCCAGGCACTGGAACTCCCTCTGCAGACAAGGCAGAGGTATCTCTCACCTGCTGTTCCTATTCACTGCAGCACCTTGCCTCCCATTTCCCAAAATAAATTAAATTTTAACCTAGCCTAACAGGAACAAAGGTAAGGCCCAAAGGGATTGTCTTTTCAACTTTTCATGAAAGCTGGTCCTGGACTGGGGTGATTTCAAACAGTGGTGAGGTGCCTTTTAGCAACCTGAAGCAAATGAGCTGAACCGCAGTAGCAGCCATTGGAGAATCCACGTTTCACTTGGTGCTCCTGCCTTACCAGGCTCTGGCATCACCAAGCACACGGTGGGGTCTGGACAGGCGCTGGGTGCTGCTGGGTCTGGCGCTGGGGGCTGTGGTGCTGTGCCAGCCGTGAGCCCCCCCCAACCCACTGTGCCACCGGCAGGTTCCTGCGGTCGGAGCTGCTGAACACGCAGTACGGGTCGCTCTACATGCCCAGCACCGGCGCCCTCATGCTCCTCACTGCACTCCACACCTGCGACCAGGTAGGAGGCCGCAGGGCCACCTTCCCTCCGGGGATGAGGGCATCCTCCCCCTTTGGCTGCTGTAAGGCTCCTGGTGGAGACCAGCGTGGCCGGTGGCTGTCCTGCATGTGCCACCCCCCGTACCCAAGGTGGAGCCCTGACCCTGTCCTTTGTCTGTCTGTCCCACCTCCCTCCCTGCAGGTCAGCGCCTACGGGTTCATCACTGCCAACTACGAGCAGTTCTCAGACCACTACTACGAGTTGGAGAAGAAACCACTGGTGTTTTATGCCAACCATGACATGATGCTGGAGGCAGCACTGTGGAGGAGCCTGCACCGAGCAGGGATCATGACCCTCTACCAGCGGTGAGGCCGGGCTGTTGCCCACGGGGGCAAGTCCAAGGACTCCTGTGGCTCTTCTCCTCTTTCCTGAAGGCCACCTTCTCCTTCCCGAGGGCTCTCCCCAGCTGGCCAGCCCAAGGAGCAGACCCACTGCACTGCAGCTGGCGGTGGTGTGATGGTAAGGGGTGAGCCAAAGCTGGTAGAGAAATGCTGCATTTCCTCGAGGATCTCCGGCAATGTTTCATGGCTCAGTGTGATTGAACATGGCCTTTGGGGCACCAAGAAGCACCACGGCATGTGGCTGTGACCTCCCGGCCCCACAAACGTGGCTGTGGGGCAGCAGTGGCTGCTGTGAAGCACTGGAGGGGCTGGGTGATGCTGGAGCTGTGTACATGTGGCAGCCTCTGGCTGGAAAACGCCCTTCACCTTGTTGTCACCCACCAGTGCCAACGCTCAGTACCATGCTGGGAGCACAGCAGGCACGGTGAACCCTTGGGCTGGAGACTACATCACCCAGCTAGCAGGAGGGGGCTGTGCTTGGAGAACACCTCCCTCCCTCACTGCAGAAAGCCCAAACTCCAGCCAGCTCTGGGTTGGCGTGTGCCGCTTCCAGAAGGATCCGTTTGCCTCCAGGATCAGTGAGAAAGACAGCAGCTTGCTGCCCTCCCCCATGACTCTCTGTCATGATGTTTTCACAGAATCACAGAATCATTCAGGTTGGAAAAGCCCCTTGGGATCATCGAGTCCAACCCTCACCCCTACTCTACACAGTTCTCCCCTACCCCACATCCCCCCACAGCTCATCCAAACGACCCTTAAACACCCCCAGGGATGGTGACTCCACCCCTCCCTGGGCAGCCTATTCCACACTCTGACCACTCTTTCTGGGAAAATTTTCCTAATGTCCAGCCTAAACCTCCCCTGTTGCAGTTTAAAGCCGCTCCCTCTTGTTCTGTCACTAATCCCCTGTGAGAAGAGACCAGCACCAACCTCTCTGCAATGTCCTTTCAGGTCGTTGTAGAGAGTGATGAGGTCTCCCCTCAGCCTTCTCCTCCTCAAACTGAACCGTCCCAGCTCCCTCAGTCACTCCTCACAGGATTTATTCTCCAGGCCCTTCACCCGCTTCGTTGCCCTCCTCTGCACTCACTCCAGCACCTCGAGAGCTCTCTGGTATTGAGGTGCTCAAACCTGGACACAACAGTCCAGGTGTGGCCTCACCAAGTGCAGAGTAGAGAGGGAATATCACCTCCCCACTTCTGCTGGTCACACTGTTTTCAAACAAGGAAGATCTTAAAAGGCATCAGCTAAGAGTAGGGTTACTGCAGCTCAGCAGGGGTGTCAGAAGTGTGAGCGGCCTCTGAGCATCCTGGAGATGAGAGTGCTGCAGTGCCTGTGTGTGGTCATGGGTTGGTTGGGTTTTTCTTGCATGGAGACCATGTCCTGTGCATGCTTTGGGAAGGCAACCCCATGCCAGGTGGGTCAGCAACCTGCCAGCTCCTGGGGGACTCTTAAGTGATCATCAGTCTTTTTTTTCCTCCCCCAAAAAATCCAAGGGAGGTGAAGGTCTTGAACCCCTCAGCTGCCCCCTGTAAGCCAGCACTGCTCTGGAACACCCACTGGGGAGGCTGCTGCAGCTGGTGGCAGCCAGAGAGTTGATCCGGCACAACAGTGTAATCAGAGACACCTTCCCACTTTGTGTAATTACATAAATGTTGAATGATCGTTTTCTTTTATGCCCGTTTCTGTTGTTTTGTTGAACTGGGCGGGGACGAGACCCCCTACCTCCTGCAGCAGAGGAGCTGTAGCACACAGCAGTAAGACTCCCACTGGGAAACAGCCCCAGAGGGATGGGATGGGAGGAGGGTTAAACCGAGGAGACCTGGGCTGCAGCTGGGGAGCAGCTCTGAGCGCAGCCTTGTTCCACCTGGGATGACATTTGGTGAACGTCAGATGGGGAGGAGCAATTTACTGCGGAGACAAGATACCCCGGCCATGGGCCAGGGAACCTCCAACTCCCTCAAGCTCACAGCAGGCTCCTCCTAGCATTACAAAAGGTTGGTCTGTAAACCCGTTCTGTTCCAGATGTAATCTCCAGCATGGAGCCCATCATGTGTTCCAGGTCTCAAATTAACATTTGTTTGCATCAGATCCACCTTACAATGGTACAAGGCAGCCTGTTAGGCCTGTTTTTTATTCACATGCGCTCAGCAAAATCTCTTTCATGACAAGAACAATCCTGATCCTCACATCACCTGACCAAAACAGCACCAAAACCTCCTCTAACCAGCTCTGGCCGAGCCTCAGCACAGCCCACACAGGTGACCTTGAACATGTCAGTCAGCAGCACCTCGACACAGAGGGCAAAAGGAAAAGGATTTAAAACCGAGTGCTGTCACAGGGCGGCATCCTGCCAGGAATCCCATCCAGCTCCTGGGCAGAGCTGTTTGTGCCCATCGGGCACTACCACGCCCACCCTCCATTCGTTTCAAAAAGGGAGGTTTTCTAGCCTTGGTGGAGCCCAGCCCTGCAGTTAAACACACTCCATTTCAAGGGCTTATCAGACAAGGAACCTGATGGTTGCAATACTACCTCTCTCTTCTCCCTTTGAACTTTTAAGTTGACCACAAGAACCTTCTCTGGCACCGGTCCTAGCTTAGCCATAAGCAGTTTTGTCAGTCACCATGAATTGCTTTTCTTCAGCTTTCAGTCTCTGCAGACACTGAAGTCTTTAGGTATCAGGGAGGAGCAGGTTTTGCTATGAAGGGTAAGCTCACAACTGCCTGCATTTCAGAAAGTGTTTTAACCCCAAATCCTTTCTACCTGCTCAAAATAATTTCTGTTCAAATAGATAACTTCTACAAAACTAACAAAAAAAACCCAACTTCAACTCCCAATATTTTACATAAATTATTTTATTCTGGAACAGAAGACTGCAGGGAACCACTTTTTCCTCCAGCCAGCTGTAGACCAGGTCCTAAAAAAAAAAAAGACAGTGTCAGAGCAAAGCAACTGTCAGCTGAAAAGTTCTTGATTTGTACTATTTAAACAAGAGTACAGGTCTCAAGAGACAAACTCTTGCTTCCCACAAGCCACTGGCACTAGTACCCACATCCTCTTTGGTTTTACTGGAACTTACCCAGGATGCAGCTGCAGCTGCAGCCACCACCGAGCAGCGAGGAGGAGCCTACGGTTACACACATGTGGCCACTTTACAGGGTTGCAAATGGCCCATGGGTGGCTATTCGCAAGACTCATTCCCAAACAATCTTCCTTGGCTTCTAGAGTTGGGAAGACACCACAAAGCAACACTGTAACTGCTTTCCTAAAAAAGTCGGTTCTGAAACAATTCCTGCCCCCCTCTATTCTCAAAGCACCGAGCAGCTTTCACTTTTCCTATTTATCATCAGGCTGCCCCTTCACTTTTTTCGCTTTATTCCTTGGAAGCCAAAAGCCCCACGTGCTCTCCCCAGTGACTGGAACACAGCAGTACTGACAGAGCAACGCATCTGGCTGCTGCTTTGTAGTACCACTTCCTCCCCTTCTGCATACCAACCTTGATTTCTTAAGAAGTCCACTGTCATCAAGTTTGCCAGTTCAGCCTGTCAGCGAATGTTTATTGATCTTCTGCAAACAAATACAAATCCTGTTAAATAAAGCATGAAATTATTTAGCAGAATGCAGCTGTCAGCTAACTCGAGACAAAGTGCTGCTGCAGCCTGTGTATTCAATGACTGTATATCAGGTCAGATAAAAAGGCATTTTGTATCTGCCCTTCAACCTGCAGCTGTGCCTCACTGTTTGGATCAGCAACTTAAAAGCTCTTTACAGATCTAAATGGTACTATGACAAGAGCAGGCAGCACTTACAGCCCCTGTATCTGGGCTCTGGAGAGCTGGTGGCCACACAGCCAGTGGCACTGGGCTTGTGCTCCAGTCACTCATTGCAAGGGCAGGAGGAAAGGGGAGACATTGCTTCTGCCCTCCTGGTGCCACTTGTGTCACCAGAGTCTTTGCAAGGCACAGGAGACCCGCTAAGGGCAATATATAAGCCTCAGTGTACAGTTGTACCTCACAGCTGAGTTGTCAGACAGGGATAACAGCACATCACAGGCTCAGTTTCTCTCCTGCTCTTGGCTATATAAACTCAAGTTCTACAAAATTACATACAGCAAAGACACCCAGATGCCAACATGCTGATGACCAGCGTTCTTCCTGATTACGTATTTTTCCTGGTAAGCATTCAAAGACTAGATATTCTGCTCAGCAGATGAGTCATGCAGCATACAGATCTGACATATAATTAATAAATTAAAAATGAACAGCATGCAATACTTAAGCATTCTCTTACCAGCTTGAAGCCCAGCTCAGCAGCTGCCCTCTTGCCAAAGCTGTCTTCAGGCAACAGTACAACCCCAGAATCTGCAGGACAACTTCCTCCAAAATACAAGTTGTATTGAACACTGTTAGCAACAAATAAAGTTAGTCCTCCACTCATTTCTTCTCCACCCCTTCTGAAAAAAACAGCACTGGAACACAGAGCAAGAATGAGACAGGAAGTTTTCAATTCAGAGGCAGGCAAATTTGTCTCACAAACTTAGCACAGCAGAAACCTGTCCCTTGGGGACAAAGAGTCATGTCTGCGTGTGAGTTGTCTCACTAAAAGACAAGAAACTTTGGGAGGTGGATGCTATTTAAATCCTTGCTTACAAAAAACCCACCAGCTTTTGAACCCTTTTTAGCCGTTTGAAGCAGACACCCTCCTCATCATCATACAGAAACATCTCAGTCCAACTCCCTCCTTGCACACAAGAATAATCCATTCATCCAGGATGTAAATTGTCTATAGGCTTATCTTGAGAAATGCATTCAAACAGACCTAAAACAAACACCTCCCTTCTGGGGAAGGATTCAGGGTGTGTCTTTTCTAGGATGACCCTGTGGTGTACATGAACTGCACCTCCCCACCCTCAGCAACCTGATCCAAGTTTGCAATTGCCCCAGTGCACCTCCAGCAGGCAAACAGAACAATTATTCTTTCACTAGGTCTATTTCTGTGACAAATACAGTTATGAGATGGGCTGTGTCAAGTGTCTCCATAATGGGCTGTCATCCAATCCCTCCAACTTCTAATCCTGCTCATCTCTGACCATGCTGACAAGCAGGTACTCTTCTGGGCACCAACAACAGTAAATTTCCCATTCATTTTGTGCTGCCTTTCAACTTGTGCTCCATGGCAGCAAAGGGCTGCACACTCAGGTGGCAGCTGCAACAAAGCTACAGCCTTGATTGGCTTAATTACATTAATCAAGCCATTAGGCTTTTATATTTCCTCCCAGTAACCTCAGGAGGGTATCATCTGACACAGCAGAATGACTTTTATTTCCACAGCTCAGTAAGAGGTGACAAAACTAGACTATGACAAGAGAGATGCTGTTGTTTCTCACCACTGTGCAGCTGGTGCAGGTTTCCTGTCAGTCTGGTGAAGTAATCGGCTTCCCCTGGCAGGTGAGTGTTTTCACCCTCATTTGACACCACGCCGTGCCCTGAAACAGAAAGAGGACAGAGTGTCAGTTCACGTAACAGATTCTTCTTTTACCTTTGTGTCTTTAGTGCTGAGCCTCAGAGTTGTGCTTCCACAGGGGAAAGATCCAATTTCAGACAGGGATAACCTTATCATCACTAGCTCAGCTTCCAGAGCAGCCAAGCCTGGGCCAGGCGGAGCCATCCCTACAACTGAAGGTTGTTCCTGCCTCCGGGGCCAGCGTGCTCCTCACCCGGGCAGTAACGGCACCCGCGGGGCAGGACTCGCCCCACGGACCTGTCTCTGCGTGGGTACTCGCTCGAGGGGACGGGTAATGCGGGCTCAGCCCGGCAGAGCGCTCGGAGAAGCCCCGGCACCGCGGTGATGGCAACGCTCAGGCTGAGCTACGGCAGCTGCTCTATTAAACACCCTCCCCCTGGTGCTTCTGGGGAAGAACGGCTACAAGCCCAGACGAAACCAGGCCAGGCCGTGCTGCCAGGCGCACCCCCCGCACGGAGAGGGCCGCAGCCCCGTCCAGGCGGCGCGCAGGAACCTCGGGGCCCGGCGCGGCCCGGCCCTGCCTCCCGCCATGGCGGAAGGGGGCAATATTACGTCCCTACAGGCAGATATCGAGGACTCGCCGCGGCGCGCAGGAGCTGTCTCTTATACACA
>NW_020799123.1:5345641-5367249 GCF_003259725.1 Athene cunicularia
CCGCTACCTCGGGGCTGGCCCTTGGGCCGCGATAGATGTCATCCGAGCGGATGACACCCAGCTGGGTGGGAGTGTTGATCTGCTCGAGGACAGGAGGTTCTGCAGGGAAATCTGGCCAGGCTGGAGCCATGGGCTGAGCCCCACTGCACGAGCTTCACTAAGGCCAAGTGCCGGGGGCTGCGCTTGGGCCACAACAGCCCCCAGCAGGGCTATAGGCTTGGGGAGGAGTGGCTGGAGAGCTGCCAGTCAGAGAGGGACCTGGGGGGTGATTGACAGCCGGCTGGACAGGAGCCAGCAGTGTGCCCAGGGGGCCAAGAAGGCCAATGACATCCTGGCTTGTGTCAGAAACAGCGTGGCCAGCAGGGACAGGGAAGATACCCCTGTGCTTGGCGCTGGTGAGGCCGCACCTTGATTCCTGTATTCAGTTTTGGGCCCCTTGCTCCAAAAAGGCCATTCAGTGACTTGAGTGTGTCCAGAGAAAGGCTACAGAGCTGGTGCAGGGTCTGAAGCACAAGTGAGGAGCAGCTGAGGGAACTGGGATTGTTGAGTCTGGAGAAGAGGAGGCTGAGGGGAGACCTCATCACCCTCCACAGCTCCCTGACAGGAGGATGCAGAGAGTTGGGGATGAGCCTCTTTAAGCAAGTAATAAGCAATAGGACAAGAGGGAATGTCCTCAGGTTGTCCCAGGGAAGGTTTAGACTAGATGTTAGGAAGCATTTCTTTACAGAACAGATTGTTAGGTGTTGGAATGGGCTGCCCAGGGAGGTGGTGGAGTCCCCATCCCTGGAGGTGTTCAAGAATAGGGTCGACATAGCACTGAGGGATCTGGTGTAGTTGGGAACTGTCAGTGCTGGGTTAACGGTTGGACTAGATGACTCTGGGGGACAGGAGCTGTGAGCAGGGCTGGGGCCCACATTCCATCCTCTGCCTGCCAGGGTGGGGAAATCAGAGAAAGGCAAAGACCAAAGCATGTGTAATTCAGCACGAGGATGAGGGTTGACATCTCCAGAGGCCACTTCTACAGCTGTAACCTTGGCCAAGGGCTCAGCAGCTGATGCATGGAAGCATGGAGTTGGAGGGGGTCAGCCTCGGTGATACAGGCACGTGTGCTCAGAGCTGGGCCTCGGCTCCATACGCAGAGCTTTTGCATTGTCACGGTGCTTGCTAATTTGTTCTTCATGTGCCCTGTTTACTGGGGAGACACACGTGATTGTATTTAGCACGCTAAATGCTTCAAAAGGCTAAACAAGCTTTAGCTCATGTAGGAAGGGGACACACTTCAAAAAGGCTAATTAGCTGGAGTTTGGGGATTAGTCAGAGATTAGTGAATTTACGTGCCATGCTTTGAATATGTGATGCTTCCAGTGTGTACTATGATTGGCCTTCGCTGTTAAAACCTGCCATGAAATCTATAGGGTCCTCTTTAGCTTATAAATAATAACGAAGTGTAAACAGAACCAAGGGGAGGAAAAATAAGAATATCTAATACCCACTTTCTCTCTCCTAAGCTTTATCCACCCTTGTGATGGAAAGCTCCAGTGACTGGAAACAGAAACCAGACAAACTTGAGTCTGAAAGCGGAGACGTACTGAGTACAGATGAAAGCCCTGTATTTAACTGAGATGTCTGCGTGTCAAAGTGGGGGATTTGCAGGCTCTCGGGGCGTTGGAATCGAAGATGTGCCTGTGGAATGTTGCCCAGTTCCCCACAGTGATAGCAAGAGTAAGCTTCGTACACTGGCATTGTACTGTTACCCTAAAAGCCTGTCAGAGGAACTTGTTTTGGAGTTACAGAAAGCAGGCATTCTTTATTGCAGTCCTGGATGCACGGGGGATCATACTACCTAACATGAACGCGCTGAAACAAAAGTTCTTCCTTTATATACCTTAAATACATGAATATTCATACATTTTTTCCAAGAATTCTCCACCTTTCTGCCTATCTATTACATTTACATAATTCTGGTGTTGCAAAACTACACTGTGCATGCACAGGGGTCTCGGATGGTCATTGGTGGTCGTTTGGGGCGTTAGCCCCCTACTCCTTTTTCCCTTTTATGGTCACGAGTCTTTTGAGGACAATTTCTTCTCCTTGTATGTTTCCCAACTCCGTTGTCCAGCCAAGCTGTTCTTTCTTACCTGCCTTGTTTGAGCATTTCTGCCAGGATGTATCTATTCTCAGGGTTAGGATATTTTCTCCTTACATTTTAATCACTCAGGACTTGTTAAATACAAAGTTAAACATTGTTTGGTAAAATAATTTCTGAATATTTAAGGTATAATGGAGTTCTTTTCTTATCACTAATTATTACAGGCCTCAACTTGCTGGCACCAACTGCTTGCAGGCATCAACTCCTCCCTTTGAGACTTACAGGATAATGTAAGTCTCATTCTACATCAATTTCCCATATCTGATCCTAAAGCATAATTGTGAGCAACAGCTACAACACTGAATCATGATAGAACACAGATACTGATTATCATTGCAAACAGATTTTTCAGCCATGGCCAGTTTGGTAGCCAAGAGGTAAGTTTGTGCCACAATTCCTCAGAGCTCCAGGATGTGTTGTCCTTGGTGACCTGATGCAGGACCTTTGTCTGTTCCCAAATTTCTGCCCAATTTGTGGAAATTCTGCCATTCTGATCTACATATACACAACAGCTTGTGTTAATCACAGTGCAGACACCACCTAGTAAAGCCAATTGGAAGTCAAGGGCCATTTGGTTTTGTAATACTATCTGAGATAAACGGGACACTTCAATTTGTAATGCTTGTCCATAGTTCTGTTTTCTATGTTCTCAATTACAGCGGATATATTTATGATTGTCTTTTCCAATTCAGTTACTCCGTGCCAAGGGAGAAACCATCTAATGAAACTGTGGAATGCATAAGGATGATCTGCTATAGCACTGTGAGTCCTTCTGGTTTGTCTTCACCCATCCACTCTGTTCATGCAGCTTATTAACTACTGTTATATTTGGGGCTAGTGCTCCTAAGGTGCACACCCCTTTCCACCCTAGGGGTGATATTTTCTGACCTTGGTTACCACATAGCCAATACCATCCTCTTCCTTCTGTTTGGGGTACAGGCCACCCAACTGAAGGTTTGGTTTTGTTTTATTTAAATCTAAGAGGGCTAGATCAAATTGGCCATCTACATATCCCATGTAACAGTTACACCCCTTGGTTAGTCCTGCATCTATAGTATTGCTGTTTTTACAGTGTGGAGTTGCATCATTTAGATGACATTGCTGTATACAGTTATAGTTACAGGATACTTGTGGTTCTTCTATTTGGATTTCTTGTTGATTAGTCATGTTAGCACTGCCTCACTGAAAGACTGTGCTCATTGTCATCTGTCCATAGCTGTGGCCTCTAGTAATGGTGATATTATTGTGTAAGAGGGTATTGTCAGGGATTGGAATCCCCATGTACTTCGGTGTTCCTAAAGAGTGCTCTGGTAAATGTGTACAGACCCAACAATCATTTCTATGTAGTATCTGAGTAATTTGTTGTGTTAAAATTAAATGGAGATTCTGATGCCATCTTGGTGCTGGCCAGACTCAACCCATGGCTATCATAATTGTCACAGACCAAACAAAACTCAATCATGATCTCTTTAATTTCAGTGTAAGAGGAGACAGCTGCTCCCCTACCCATGGGGTGGGAGAGGTAGAGATGTCAAAAATCATTGGTAATTTGGATTGGAATTGAAACAACAGAACCATAAGGCAGAAAAAATCTGTGATGAAAGTACCCAGGCCCAAACCACACATGTGCTCTGGGCTGGGGGCGTGGAAATCAATTTTCTTGCTGCATACGCAGACCCCAACTCTGGCAGACCAGGGCTGCAATCAACAACCGTGACCGGAACCCTGGGAATAATGCAGAGAAGGTACTCTTCTGTCATGACAAAGACACAATCTGTGAGCTGATACCTCCAGAAGATTCGCAAGAGGAGAAGATAAAATGTATACAATTCTGTTTCTTTATATTGGGGTACTTATTCTGTTAGCTATTGCTGTAATTACTCTTTTAATATATGCTTGCCTTGCGATTGTCATGGTAGACAATCAACTCCTTCTGCTCCCCCAGGGCCGTAAGCAAGTCCTCAAACTCGGCCTAGGACGCATTTTGATTTTGTAAAATCAGTTAGATTGAAATATGTTATGGTTAAATATGTTATTAATCAGCATAGCTACCATGAAATGCATGATTACATGTATGGTCACTTCTATTTCTTTCATACTTCCTTCTAACTGTTCTGTGCATATCACCCCCGTAGACAAGGACTATGAGGACTTCAGGAAATGGTACCAACCAGTGTTTAAGCTATGGACTGGTGTGGCAGACGCATGCACAAACATTTGCCTTAAACATTTCTTGGTACAGAGGAAACCACAAGCAAGAACCAAGATGCCAGTTTCTGGACTGAACAACATGTTCTGTGGTTTTGAACTAGGCAAGAACCTGTGGTTTTGATGCCTGTCACAACTGACTGCACAGGGGTAGGGTGATAGGTCATTGACTTTGAGGAAGGGTCTTGCAGACATCAGTACGGCATGGCCAGCTTATTTGTTGCCTGACCTGGCTGTCTGGACTGCCCAGGCTGTGAAAACCTTGTGTTATCCTAAAGAGCCTAGTCCCATGAGCTGGCTCTGCTCGGTGTCTCTGCTCCTAGATTGCCTGCGATGGCTGGGAGATGGCTCCGTGCTGCTGCCCACACCGGCCGGCCCCTCTCCAGGCGAGACAGTCAAGTTCCCAGGGAAAGGCAGCGTGACTTCATGTTTATTTTTAGTGCCTGAATCTTCCTGGCCTTGTTTCTATTTTAGAACCTGATCTTTTTTTTTTTTTCCTAGAGCATAGATTTAACCCAACTCGTGAGTCCTTTGCTTTCCAGAATAGCCCATGTTGTTTCTTAAAAGTCAACAGACTGAGGGGCACTTTTTTTTTAACAGTGGTGCA
This sequence comes from Athene cunicularia, assembly GCF_003259725.1. NCBI lineage: Eukaryota > Metazoa > Chordata > Aves > Strigiformes > Strigidae > Athene > Athene cunicularia. The sequence goes on from NW_020799123.1 coordinate 5,350,606, forward strand.
AGAAGGCTGTAAAGACATGCCAACATGCTGTTAAAAATAAGCTGCTTCCAACGTAAGTGGCTGACTGTGAGGTGTTCCCCAGCCCTCTGTGCCCTCTGCTAGCTGCAGAAAGTCTAACAGGCTGCCCTGTGTGCCGGGAGGCAGCAGCCTGCCACGAGTTCTGTGCTCTGGCATGAGGAGATGAGAGCTTCAGGCCTTCCTGCACCACAGGAGCCTGGTGCATGAGTGGAAAGGTGGACGATGTTACAGAACAGCAGTAATTAACGCAGCCTTTATTGCAGGGCCTTTGCTCTGCGAAGATGTTACTGGCAATCTGCCTGACTACTTTTAGCTTTCCAAATAAGCAAATACATCAAACCCTGCAACTAGAATTAGCCCTTTAAGTCCCATGGGGACCTAAGGGTTGTGGGGTTTTTTTGTGTTTTTTTTTTTTTTAAAAGTAAAATAAAACAACTAAAATCCTCCCTTGTGCAGAATTTGGATCCTGGAAGGAGGGAAGACATACACTTGATTTTTGGGTGGAAGCTGCTCGGACCATAGACTAACTAACTGCTTGTGCCTACAAATGGGTAAACTCTGCCAGCCTACCAAGTAAAGAACTGACTCAACAATGTAAAGCTCAGAATGGCATGAACTTAGTGTGCAATAGGTTGGCTGTCATTATTCGTGGCTGCCATGCACAGATAATGTTTCTAAGCATATTTTAGAGGCAGAACAAAGACTCTGGATGAAGAGGTACGGTCATTGCCTCGCCCATGCCCACGTTCTCTTAAATCTCTGCAATTTCTCCTGTGTGGGACTTAATCTCAGCTCTTCCCTTTAGAGGGCGTCCATGTCACACACATCTTCGGCGCGCAAACTTCACCCGAGAGCTGCAGTACAAGGCAAAGCCTCCCAGAGGTCAGCAGAACATGGTGGCTCTTCTGGAGTCTCTGAACCTTCCTAGGGATGCGAAGGAACTTAGTCTGGCCTTAACGGTTCTGGCTGAACAAATTCTCCTTCTCAGGCAGTCGCAGTGCTGCTCCCAAAGGCAATTTGGACATAATTTTGATAGATTTCCTGTGGCCAATCTCCATTAGTTACGGTATTTTCTTGCTCCAGTCTTTGAAAGGTTAAGCAAGTAAGGAAAGCTATTAAAAGACTGTGGAGATCTGCATGTGAACATTTTGGGGCTGCTCTCAACTTCCCAGCAGAGGATCTGGAGGGGATTGCTTGCTCCAGCAAATCGTATGCTACATTAAGCCCCTGTCTTTCTGCTTTCTCAAGGCACTTCAGTATCTGTCCTGCAAAGTCACAGCATTCCCCTCTACAAGGAAGTGCAGCTGTGGTGTAGGGTATTTGGTTATCCCTAGAGCAGGTAACAGGAGAATGGGCATAATATGTGACAGAGAAGGGAAAGGCAGAAACACAAACAGAAATCAATGACAGAACCTCTTCAACTTCAGATGGGCTTTGATCCCACGCTTAAATTGAAGGACAAGGTCCTCCCAATTTCCCACCCATTTCCCCTCTTGGCTGCCTGTAAGTCCCTCCAAGGAGAAACTCTCCATGCTTACTGACAGCAATTTGATTTCCTCTTGATTTCCCCCCCTGCCTCTGCTGGTCCCACCTTCCAGACAGGGTTCTGCAAAGCCTGGAGAAACAAAAGCATCTGTTTATTCAGAGATGCCCTGCTGTGGTGATCATCTTCCACATATGGCCAGGGGAAGCAACAGGGTATTTGAATACATTAAAAAGTTAGTCCCCCATGGCTAATTGCGTCTGGCAGGCACCAGCCTCCTGCATGGCTTGAGCGTACAAAGCACGGGGAGACGTCGAGGTGCAGGGGGCAGCTAGATTGATGCTTGCCTCTCTTACATATGCTGTGTGCACAGCAGTGCACAAAGAACAGTCCCTTGGGGTACGGCTGGAGATTGCTTGCTGGTATTTCAGGTGCCAGACTTGGGAGAGAAAAGATCTGTAGTGTTAAAAAAAAAAAAAAAAAGCCTGCCATGAGGTCCCAGATCCTGGTGTCTGCTGCTAAAATCAGTCCCAAGAAGTAAAAGAAAGGCTCTTTGGAGCTCAGTAGCAGACAAGCAGCATCTTCCCACACAGGACAAGGCATGCTGCAAACAAAACTTCCCTTCTCCCAGTGGCAAGCTCTTAAGCCTCCATTTAATGTTAAATACACACTTAAACCCATTCCTTCTCAGCAGGTCCTGCGTGCTTACGTGAAATTTTAGCAGGCTTAGAAATGCTCTGCTGTAACTGGGCCATATCTAAAGGACGAACATTGTACACTGAATAACAAGAGCTTTATCTTTACAGAATATCTGTGCAATGAAGGGATAGCTTTTCTGGGAGCATGGTGGTATCTGCAGGCAGGGCTATGATATGGATTCCTGCAGGTGGAGAACAGAAAAGGTTCCCCTTTCTCCTCCTGATGGTGCTGAACAGCAGAAGAAATGGCAACTTCAGCCACTCAGCTGTTCCTCCCACTTCTTCCCTATTTCCTTAACTGAGTTTTGGGCACAATGCAACAAAACCTGTCTTATGGCACCATCCTCAAGTGCAACAGGGAATGGAGCTTGAGAAGATGATGTCAGGGGAACAGAGACAAGCTGATCCGCTGACTTGATCGCCTCAGGTCTGATGTCCCAGCCAGGCAAAGTGACCATCTTGTCAGAGCTAGCCAGATTGTGTTCACAGCTTCGTTCCTCAGAGGAGCTGATCAGAACAGAGAGCACACAACGAATTGTTCCGGTTGCGGTGTGTGCACAGATAAACCCTGGGGCCAGACATATGCACTTGTTGAACAACAGCAGTAGGAATCCAGCTTCTTCATGGATGAATATGTTTAATTAAAATATATATCCTCAGAGCACACCCAGAGATGGAAGATGTGTACAGCTACACAAATGCACTCAAAGATAGTAGGAAAAACATAACACTGTAAAGCTTGTGAAACCAGGCATAAGATTTCCACCACTGAAGGTCTTTAAGGCCCAGCTAGATAAGCAGTTACCAGGAGAGGAGAGTTGACCTTGCTTTGAGCAAAGAGATGGATCCTCTCCATTTTCTGTGTCAGCCTGAGAGATTAAAAGAATGGTAAGCAGAAAAGGAGTGACTTGGTATAAAAATATCTAGGCAATATTAATGAGTAACTTCTCAGGTACTCTTTTATTGCAAACAGTTTTTCTGTTTGCTTGGATTGCTCGGCCAACCAGCCGTTGATTCAGTCACCCAGTCTGCACTGTCATATAAGCAATATTTAATCTATCATGCTTAGATACAAGAAGTATGCTAGGCACGCACGGAGCCAACAAGCATATTCTTGCAAGTAATTAGCATAAGCTGCACTGAGGTCAAGCGGTTGTGTCAAAGCACAATACAAATCACCAGCATTTCTTCCTACTGAGGACTGAAAATGGAGAATTGCAAATGCTGTATCTCTGGTTTACCTCTTGCTTCCCATTGTTTATACCTGAGGAAGGAGAGAATTGTTTTGAGGTACTTTTGAGAATAGCATCTCTGCTGCTTTCTTTGCTTTGTGGAAAAGAACATCTTTAAATGATTAAAGGGCACATTATTTCAGGACCCATTAGGTCATTTTTCTTGCCCTTATGCAGGGAAAGCAGGCCAAAGGCCTAGTTTGACCAAGTCCATAGTGGTAAACTGAGCTTTCACTAGATTACAGAGGGCAGTTGGGTAAAGGCCTGCAGTTACTCCTGCTGTCTGCAAGAAGATCTGCTGAGGGCAGCCTCTGGGTGATGTCTCCTTGAAGGAGCCTTGCTGCAGGGCATCAGACCAAGGGCCATCCAGACTAACATAATTTTTCCAAGAGAGGTCCAAAATGATTCCCTATGGAAGTGCAAGAGCAGGGAGATTATGCATAGTACATCTCCCAGTACCTTCCCAGCCACCAACCATTTGAGGGCTGAGAACTCTGAGAGCCAGATCTCAGTTCAGTGCCTCCACTGTCTCCATTTTCTGTGGAATGCAGAAAATAATAACTTCAATAACTTTCTTTTCCATTAACTTGCCCAGTCCCCCCCGTGAACCTGTAACAGCCGCTCCCTGCTGTGGGGAGGACTTGCACAGGTCAGCCTGTGCTGTGAGAAGGACCAGCTTCCTTTCATTTGTTCTGTGTCTGGCTCCTTTTAGTTTTGTTTGATGGCCCATGAATGATCCTTCCTACCCACCCTGCCTATGTGGGCAGAACTTATGGATCTGTTTATCCTTCCCTTCTCTTCAGGCTCCCAAGTCTGATCTCTTCAGAAGAGATCAAAGAGTGAGGGTAGCATTGTTTTAAACCACTGGTTTCCTACAGAACGTGATCTATCCATTTGCAGATGGCTTTTATGGTCTCCAAAGCCTCCCATGAATTAGCCCACGGTTGACTGTATAAACATTTTCTCTATCCCACATCCTGCTTCCACAGCATGTCTTGTACACATTTCTCTGTCCTTTCACTCAGTCCAAACATCCTGCAAAAAGCCTCCAGATCTCCTCAACAGCCTTCCTCACTCCCTTTCCCCCCAGCCTCTGCCAGGTTGCAAATAAAACTCAATCAGCCCAAGACAACCCCCGAATTCTTGGAGACCTGCCCACGAGGGAGAGACTCACGTGCCTTTCTTTCTGATTTAACTACCAACACATGTACTGCTGCTTTGCTGTTGACCTAATGTTTCTGCTGTTGCATAAAGGTCGGTCTGTCTTCAGCCGTCTCTCCCCCTGCACATTTCAAGTGCTCTCCTTTCTCCCCTCAGCTGTCATCTCGAGCAGCCTTGCTGCTGAAGGAGGTGGGCGGGAGAACACGCACCGCAGGAGATGGCTGATCTTCCGTAGCACTTGTGCTTGGGGATGGGAGAACTCAGCCGCGGCGGCATCCTCCTCCACCTCTCCTTGCCACATCAGAGGGAGAAAGCCCCACCACAGCTGCCCAGCACATATGGGTGCACCAGCACTAGTGTGTGAGCTTGGGGAGTGTTGCTGGGGGGGGGGCCTGTGTGGTGGGAGCTGGACATGCACCCCTTTATCTAGCAACCCAGGGGCTGTCCTTGCTGGCACTCCTCCGGCACAGGCACACAGCAGAGCCTGCAGAGGAGAGGGACCTGCTGCAGCTCGCCAGTCTCAGGGTACCCCCTTTCCCCGGTAGCTGGTGGGGGCATGACTCAGGCTTAAGGGGGTCGTGGGGGTTCTTTCTGCCAGACCAGGTGTGGGACAGGCAAACTAAGGCAAGGGTAACCAGGACAGCGTGGGTGGTACTGTCTCAAACCACAGCACCTGATTTACCAGAAGTTGTGTGTGAAGTGCTGCTGACTTGGAGCAGCTGGCAAAAAAGTGAAAACAATCCCTGTCCCCCCCTCTTATTTAAACAGTATAAAGGTCTCTGTAAATGTTTGAAACAACAACATGGTTGGGAGGGGAAGAAGGAAAGACAAACAAGTTTGCTGTTTCAGCTTCACAGAAACAGATCTTAATTTTTGGCAGGGCTTTATTCATCCAGAGGATCCAGCTGCTAACGGGCTTTGGGAGGTTCCAAATTCATAATCGCTTCCCTAACATTTTTCTCCAAGAGGCTGCAGTTTGGCACGGACACCACCTTTGATGTCTGCACTTGGCCAGCACCTCGTACTGTAGGATCCTAGTTCAGGGCCAGGGCATCTCTGCTAGGAGTCAGTGGCTGTGAGTGCTCCCAACAATGTTTTTCCTTCCCAGACCTGAGGTTCGCAGCGGTCAGAGCGAGCTCAGCAGGAGCCAGGGAGCTCAAAGGAGGCAGGTGCTGCAGGCTGGTGTACCCTGCCTGCATGTGAGCAGGAATCAGGAGCCCCTCTTTCCCCTGAGCCCCTCTCTCAGGAGATGGGGGCTCCTGGCCCACTGCCCCTCCTTCCTCATTTGCCTTGGTAGCACTACCAGCACCTGGTGCATTACCACAGTTCCTGTTTAAATACACAGCTGGCACACGACTTTAATTCAGGTTTTTTGTGTTGAAGAGCTGGGGCTGTACCCTGGGTTGGCTGAGAAGGACTTGATCTGAAGCCCTGGGTGTTGCAGGCTGCTTGAGACCAGTGGCTACTCTCCAGCCTCCATGCAGATCTGGCACTCTGGATCCCAAGCCCTTGAGCATCTGCCCTAGAGCAGGATCATCATCCGTGTGGGATCTCAGGGGAAGGGGCATCCTACTCAGAAGCAGGGAGACTTTGGGCTGGGAAAATGAGGGTGGATCTGTGAGGAGGACATATGAGAACAATGTCCCTGGGGAGCAGAGGAGGGCTGTACTCCCCACCCACCGTCCTGAGGTCTCAGCTGGTCACCACCCCGAGCTGGGGCTAGTTTCTGCCCACTCCCATCTGCTCTGCTCCTGCCCAACCAGGGAAAGGGCTTGTGCTCCTGCCCAGTCTTGTGTTTGCCCCAGTCTCCTTCTGGCCCAATCCTTCTTGGCCCCATGCCTTGCTGTGGGGTATATATCACCTCAGAACCCATAGATGGGTATCTGCTTTCTGCTGTGAGATGTCTCTGCTCTGAGTTGCTTTGGCTGATGTGTGCAACCTGTATTGCTACAGAAATGTGCTCTGATCTGCCATGTTTGCTCTACAGTCTCTAGAATGATGTTCTTGCTTCAGCTGCTCAGTCTGACAGTGGTACTGAGCTGTGATCTGAAGATGCTGTTTCCAGAGAATCTCCAATGCCTGTTGGGTGGCTTAAGGAGCTGACCTTGCTGCTGCTGACGTGTGTGGCTGCACCTGTGTGCAGATTCGGAGAGAAGGTGTATGCACATGTATGTAGTCCCAGCCTGGCTGTTGCTGCTTCTGTTGCTGGAGTGACCTAATCCAAAGAGCTGGGCTGGCTTAGCTCTTGAGCCCCTCTTGGTGGGAGAAAACTCTGATACTGCTTTCGACCAAAGCCTGAAGAGTGATATGAGGGTCTGGCCTGGTTGTGTGCTGTCCTGACTCTCTGAAGCCCTGTTCTAGTCGAATCAGTAACTGCCCACAGACAGCATCAGGAAAAGCTGTTGCTGGGGTCTCTGCTTTTCTAACTTCAGCCAGCTCCTGTGCAGAACCTACACTGAGATAAAAGAGACTGACACAGTGTGAAACCTTCCTCCTCTTCAGCAGATGGTGTTTGTGACAGTGGACTTTGCTTGTGTTGTTATAGCAGAACGGCCTGGTCTAGCCAAGAAATGGAAGGAGAAGCTGCAGTCTAGTCTTGCTGAGACTGGCTTGCTGTGTAAACAGGGCCTGAAAGCCTGGATCACAGATGAACTCTTGCTTTTTCAAGGATCAGACTTTTCTGCCATTTTCAGCATACAAGCTAAAGTGACTTCCCTGCAGTCAGTAGCTTTAGTTCCCCTGCAGCATTCACAGCAATCTGCCAGGACTCTCGATGACCGAGGATGTGATGTGTGTTGCAATGTGAACTTCATGTCACCTTCATAAAGAACTTAAATGCATCCTAACTGGGGTTAACCTGGTGTCACTGCCTTAGGCTTTAGCAGATCAGTGCTGCATCTGTTCTAGCTGTGAACTCTACCTGCTTCATGCCTAAGAATCCTCACGGTTGGAGAAACAGTGCCCTTACCTGAATGAACCACTGGGCTGGTGTGAGTTACTGACTGGTACTGCTACTGACTGAGCCTGTCCCAGCATATCCTGCTACAGGGATGCACTGGGAAGGTGAAGCTGAACCTCCATCAGGCCCATTGCTATCAGACAGACTGCTGAGCACTAACTGCAGTGGATACTTTCAAGATAAACCTCGGTCTCAATCAAGGTGGAGAAGAAAAGGCATATTGCCTTGATATTGTCTGAAGGCTGCCTTCTGCATCATAACTGAGGGTGGAACCTGGTTACCGGCAAAAAACAGATGTCAGCTGGGATAAGCCCTCCAAGAAACTGGGTTACTGATATTTCTGACTTTATTCTATGTATTGTATTCAAGATGTGAGCAAAGACCGAGTGTTCCTTCAGCTGGAAGGGCCAAGAAACCACGTGCTCTGAGGTTGCTTGTGTGTCTCAGCTGGTCCCAGGCCTTCAGAAAGTCTTTCTTCAATTCCCTTCTGCATATCTCTGACATCTCCCTGTTCCTGAGTAATGCTGCTGCTCCCGAAGTGTTGCAGGAGCTCTGCCTGGCTGAATCAGCTACCTGAGCTGCTCTGCTCCTTACTCCTCCCAGCAGCCGGAGACCCTGTACCTCAGTCTTTAGCCTCCATTGAAAACCCTGCAGAGCCACAGCAATCTGTGGAGAAACCGAGTGGTGTGGCAGAGAGATTACTGCAGGCTCTGTCCCACATTTGGTTAATACGTTGGGGAGATATTAACCTTCATGGGGAAAGGGGTTATGTACGTCTGTCAGCTCTGCTATAAGCATGCAGCAATCCTATGGATGTTGACACCTCCACCTGAAATCTGAGAGCCAGCTCAGCCTCTGCAAGCCCTGTGTGCATCCCCCCTTGCCAGTCTGCCTCTGATAGCACGAGGCTTTCTCACAGCTCTTGGGAACAAACCTCACTTAGCCCTGACAAGCCTCAAAAGCTCTTTCACAGCAAGCCATGTGTGAACACAGTGTGTCCCATATCGGCACCATCTACCTGCCTCTATCCTGCCAGGTTACAATAGTCACAACAGGCCTGGACAGGTAGGAGGGCACTGGGTACAGCTGATCTTGGGTGCTGGGGTGGGGGGGTTGGGGTTCAGCCAGAGTGCACTCTTTCCCACAGTGCTCTGCCTTCCGCTAAAGAAAAGATCTTTCTTTAGTTCCTTTTTCACTCAAAGCTTTCAAAGAGGTACCGTATGGATGCTATCATGATGTTCATTAGTCTCTGTCTGAGCCCCCTCGTGCTGCAAAAATCCCTGGAGGGGATGGGCTGGAGTGGGATGGGTTTTGCTGCAGCTGAGCTCTAGTAGTTTTTCCCCTGGGGTTTCAAGAAGTTTCGTTCCACCCATGAGAAGTGCCAGGCGTCAGGGGAAGATTTGTTTCTTGGCAGCTGTTCCCGTTTTGCTGTAGAAAACGGATGCTGTGCTAGGAATGCACCGTGACTAAAATTCCTCTGGGCTGCTCAGGTCAAATAGCAAATAGCAGTAATAGGCGAAGCAGGGGGCAGGAGAGCAGTTTTGCTCAGCAGAGAGCAAACAGGAGGGCCGAGCCCTTTTCTTTCCCTTTCATCTTCCCTCGAGCTAAAAAGCAGGAGCTGAGCAGTTTGAGGGAGAGGAGGGAGCTGGGGGTTAGCAGGCTGCCTGCCTGCCTCCCACCTCTGGCAGCCACCAGGTGCAGGCATGCACGCTTGGCTCTGCCTGTACCTGCTCTGGGAAGCTCTGGCATTGTCAGCCTCATTGCTTTTGAGGTGGTGTCTTGGAGAGCAGACCACATTCTCTCCATTTGTTTTGCAGAGCGCTCAGGGAAGCTTTCAGGATCAGAGATTTAAACAAGGGGTGTGATGAGCGGTGACAGTTTGGGAAAAACACAAGCAGCAAAAAGGTTTTGATACTGTCAGAAAACATGACAGGCAAGTTCGCAGCCCCTGCAGGCCTTTGGCTTCTTGTTTTCTTTTGCCAAACACTGAAAGCAACGCTGTGTGGCAACAGAGTTGCAGGCGGTGACCCTGTGGCAGGCAGGGCAGAGCTGGAGGGGGGGGGGGGGGGATGGCCTGCAGGGGCTAGGGAAGCTGGGCACCTCTTTTTCTGGGAGGATGCTGTGAGAAATCTGGAAACTCAGCTCCTCCAATGTGCTCAGCTCCATCCACTGCACCCTGGATGCTGAAGTTGTTCTCAGGGCATCTCTTCCTGCTGCTCAGGGGCTCCCAGGACCTCTGGGGCTGGAGAGTGGGGGGTAAGAGGTGCAGGCAGCCCAAAACCTGCCTCCCTGCCCTGCTCTGGCCGAAGGTGCCCGGACCAAGGATCGGGCCATGCCGGCCCAGCGAGCCCTGGCTGGGTGGAGAGCACGGTGTGGACACAGCCCTAATGCTGCAGCCCCTTGACACCACTGCAAAATGGTTCACCCCATAAAAACAGACCTTGCCTTGTTCCCAGACTAAAAGAAGGGGTTGTGTGATAAAAAGCTGCAGCTGGTCTCTCTAATCTCCTACCAGCGTCTGCATTAATTGAAAAGACAGTGACTTCCTTGATGCTGGGCAATTTTTTTCTGTGCACGCATCCAGCTAATCAATTAAGTTTCTCAGCAGCTTCCTCCAGCATTCAGGCTTGGAGGGTGGAAGGAATTTGTTATTCTAGGCACTGTTGGAGAGGCATGAACTGTACTAAAAGCAAATTGGTTGCGCTTTCCAAGCACTGACACTCTTCACTCACAGCTTGGCTTTCTGGTCCTGCTCCCTCATCCTCTTTCCTCCCTGCTCTCCTGAGCACCTCCGGGTGCAGCCCTGTTCCAACCAGCTCTGACAGATCTGGCCTGAGGCGCATCAGCTCCGCACTGTGCTGCACCCTGCTGTGGTGGGGCTGGGTGCTGGGGATGCTCTGTGTCCCAGGCAGAGGAGTGGTCGTTTTCTTTGGGGTAGGGTCTTTGTACAGCAGGTCAGTTTGGCTGTACAAGGGCCCAATCCTGCTGGATGGCTTTTCACCTGCTTTCCCAGCTGTGGCTGGTACAAAGTGGCAAGGCTGGGTACCACACTGCAGTCATGGGGACACTCCAGGTTGGTTTGTCCCTTAGCTTATCCCTCTGCTAAAAATATATCCTCTCTTGATATATTTTTTTCCTTTTCCCATCTTGTTTTCCTCCTTCTTCCTTGTTGTTCCTTGCCCTGCCCAGGCGTGGTCCTCCACACATGGGAGGCAGACACTGATGGATGTGCTCACATCCATCCCAGTGACCTTGGGCTTTGCAGAGCTGAGCACTGGACTGAGAAACGGAAGTGGAAGGGTTCAGCAGGGTGGGTGGAGGCACCAAGAAATATGGGGTATTTGGGGTGATCTCAGGAAGATTTATGGATGGTTGAGAGGAACTGCATCTCCAGCCAGCTCGGCTACACCCTGGTTCTTTGCTAGTGGGAACGGGGATATTTTTTCTGCATGTTTAGCAATGCAGTGGTTTAAGCACGAGAGTGGCAGGATTGCCGGAGTCAGGAGGGCCGCAGAGGTTTGGTAGGAGCTCGGCCAGTTGTGTAAAACTCCTTACTCCCCACACTTTGGCCTGTCTGGATAGACTCACATATCTTCCCAGGCCAAGGAAAACTTGGCCCAAGCAGAGCAGAGCTGCTGTTGTGCTGCTGGCCGGGCGGCTGGCGTGTAGGGATGGTCACAGCTTGAATCCAGCTTGGCCTGGAGGTGATCGAGGTCTTTGCCACTGGGTGCTGCCTAGCAGCATGGATGATGCCAGCTCAAAGGCTTCCTGCATGCTTGTTGCCTTGTTGCCCCAACATGTCATCCTGCTTAGAAATCTCAGCAGAGGACAAGAAGGAACTGGGTGGAGAAAATGACCCATGAGGGTTGTCTTTATTAGCAAGATGATTTCAGCCACCTCTAGTCCTGTTCTCTATAGCAAAATAAACTGGTGCTAATGGCATTGCTTCTGTAGGATAATTCCCATAGATGTTCTGCTTGGGAAGTAATTTGGTGAACCAGGAAAGAGAACCCAGGATGCCTGCTACCAATCTTCTTTCCAAGCTGTTACACAATACTACTCTGGAGTTAAACTAAAAACATCTGGGAATAATCAAAGCTATTTAGGCTCTGAGAAAGCATGGCTGGAGAAAGTTTGAAGGAAGCATCTTGAAAACTCAGCATTGTTAAAAACAGTCTGGAAGCCCTGGAAATTAAAACTAGGGTAACATCTACAAAGAGTGAGGAAGTATCAAAAGAAGGATCTCATACCCTCTGAGGAACAGAGAGGAGCCAGAATGAATTGTAACGCTCAAGCCTCTACTAAGCTACAGGGCATTAAAATTGCTTTGGAACAAACAGATCTGCCTTTCCTGTGGTTTCTGCTGGCAGGGAAGCAGAGGGAAAGACCAGGGGTCTGTCTTAAAAACAGCCTGGAGGGTGGAAGTAAGATCTAATGACACATAATCACAATCCTCCAAAAGCCCAGTAAGGCCGACACAGAGCCTGCAGTGAGTGGTACCTGCCAGGGCTGCCTCAGGGAGGATTCAGGGCACGCAGCGGAGGTGTGAGACCAAACTGCATCCCTGGCAGGGTGCCACCAGCCAGAGTACAGCTGTGGCAGGGAGGAATGGTGATGGGATGTGTGCTTGGGCTGGCCGATGGCATCTCCATGGGAAGGGGAATGGGAGGGATCATGGTTTCCGAGCCATGTTCCCCTCAGAGGGTGACAGTGCCTTGCTGCCTCCCACCGTGGGGACCGTGCTCAGGCCTCCTCTGGGGTGGCAACAAAAATGACTGTGGGATCATCTTCTGAGCCTGGTGGATAACCCAGGGCTGGCAGCTGGAAGCACTGTCCGTGCCGTGTGTTTGCTGAGCTACCTGCAGCGCTGACCCTGCTCCTTTTGCAGGAGCCTAGGGGGCTGCTTCCCTGGAGTGACTCGGGGAAAGGCCATGGAGCGTCATCGATGGAAACTCCCCATTTTAGCATCACTGGGAAGGCAAGTCTGTTGCTGGGAAATCTCACTGCTGATTTACAGGAGCTTTAATCTTGAAAGGCTTCTCTCAGTGCTTTCTGTTTCCTCTTCTACCACTTTACATCTCCTCCTCCTTCTGCCCCTGGGGGGTTCTGTGTCTGGGGTACAAGCCCCCAACATCTCCAAGAGATGGAAAAGCAGCCTGAGCATGGGGAGTGAGGACACACTGGAGACAAAGGACAATGGGACAACCAGCCGCCGCAGGAGCCAGGGAAACGGTTAAAGATTTGGGGAGTCCAGATCTGCCGCATCTTCCGTGACAATCTGGCCTCCCCAGCATCCTTGCAAATGAGAAACCGCATAAGCCTCACACTCTATTATTGCTACGGAGCATTAGAGTCTCTCATTTAGGATAAACATTCTCATCTCCAGCAGAGCATGAATAACATTAAATGAGATAGTTAAAATGTTTCAGGCCAATTATAGCCCTGGTGTAACTTCAGCAGAGTTACACCAGGGATTAATTTGATCCGGAGAGCTCTGCCTCCTGTTCTGAACTGGGATTCCAGCATGGGTAATTACATCCTGCCTCTCTGCACTTCCTCTGGAGTTTTAATTGGGTTGAATGGACCAAATCCGCAGCAAGTGTAAATCAGTGTAATTGAGCTCTCTCTGGAGAGGAACCCTGCTGATTTACACCCTCAAATCTGGGCCAGCCTCTAGCCAGCAAAGGGCAGCATGGGCTGGGGTTGGTGCAAGGAAACTGTCCTGACCCAGCACCAGCCTCCCTGCAAAGGACTACTCAACTGCTGCCACCAGATTTCCAGACTCCTACTAAGAGCTGAGAGAGCTCTGCCCTCTCTCTTTGCCATGTCAGTGCAGGTCAGGTCTGCTCTGGGGTGCAGGTGGCCCAGCATGGGTGCACAGCAGCCTGCACCCTGCTGTACCTTCTGCCAGTAAACCCACCACCCCAATCTCATGCTGGGGGGACTGGCCCTCACCTTCCAGCCTGGATCCCAGACCAGGCTCCCTGTGCAATGAGACAGGCAGCTGGACAGTCTCCCTCTTCCACTTCCCAGCCCTCTCAGTAAATCAGCGTTAATGAGGGACATTTGACCCTCTCTTTCCCTGAACAGCCTTAAGAAGCATTTTTGTTCCATGAGATAGTTAAGAAACTTGAAGCAATTTCCTCCCTGTGCTTCTACTGTTGTTTTTTGGTTGAATTTTTTTTTTTTTTGAGAAAAGCAAAAGTTATAGGACACAAGCAGCCTTTAGGATGCCTCAGAAGTGGGAGCAGAGGAGAGACAGCGGTGTCTGATACGGAGCAGACAGGCCAGTCAAGATGGGGTGACCCCAGCCCTGATCCACTTGGTCTGTCAGAGCAACCGAGGCAGGAGAGTCAGAGCTGGGAAAGTGCACTCGCTGGCTGTAATTAGGAATTTAATTGTGAGGCGTTATCTCACTGAGTTGGAGCCTATACAGAGCCATGCATCCTCCATAGCCAATTGTATACAGGGGCGACATTGGAGGGGAGGGTGCTGGGAACGGTCTTCCTCACAGATTTCCAGGACTTTCTGCTGCTGTGTGGTCTCTTTCCCTTCTCACAGAGAAATGATGGAAACAGTCAGATAAACCCCGGGGAGCTGGGCCTAGCAAGGCCCCACAGCTTTGCCCCCTCCTCCAGGCTGCATGGGACTGCTGGTCCCACTCCACCTCCACCAACCCCCAGCTGGGTATAGCCCACTCGCCGTTTCATTTCCCTTTTGTTTTTTTTCCCCAAGTGTGTTTTCATGAGGACAGAGATGGAAAGAAGAAGAGCTGAGATGTCACAATCCTTCCTTCCTCCTCAAACAAATGGCATCTCCTCAGTGGGACCGTGATGGTGGGACCGTGTCCTTCAGCCTCCTGGCCCAGAGGAGACCGTCAGTATCCCACCCCTCAGAGAGCCACCAGTGACACCGCGCCTGGTCTGTGAGGGCTGTCACTACCAATTCTGTGTTTCTTGTAAAGCAGAGGGTGGTTTTGGCCGGCAGAGAGGATGCAGTTAATGAGGTTAAGCGAATTCCCACTCCCACCCACCAAGGGCCTTCTGGGACCATCACAAATCTCAGCACAGACAGCAAACACCTCGCCTCAGCCAGCAGCCCTCAGGCAGCTACTCACTACAGGAAGGCTCACCCGCTCTTAGCTCAGCTGCTGGCTGCGGCTGATTGAGTAAATAAAGAACATTTCTCATGAAATCCACCCTCTCAGAGGTCCCCAGGCAGAGAGCTGGCCTTTCCGCAGCTCAGGAAACCTTTATCCCCCAAATCTACACCACCCCCATGCAGTCAATTCAGCAAGCGATGTTTGCACACCCGGGTTTGCAGTGCACTGACCCTGTTCCCAGCAGCTCCATGACATTTGCAGGCGCCATTTCCAGCTGGCCCATGTTGCCCTTTCTGGGGTTTTTTGCTTGCTAGTCCAGAGGGGGAGAAAGGTCAGAGTTACTGATGGTAAGTCCAGACTGAAATCTAGATTTTCCCAAAGGTCAGGATGACTGTGCCTGGGCTAACCCTGGAAATTTGGGCTCCAGTTGGCTACCCTCAGCGGGTTATGCAAGGCTCTGCTCCTAGTCTTTAAGGCTATCACAGCTGCACCATTTGCACATCTTTCTTGGGGCTCCTCTCCATCCTCTTTCTGACCTTGCAGATCCTCCTTGTTGCTCATCACTGCCCACCCAGAGCTGAACAGCCTCAGCCCTAATGTGTCCTCTGCAACTAAGCCCCTGACCTTTATTTTCCCTTAAATCAATAGAAAAAAAGCCATGCTACAGCAATACCAACATGTCAGGGGAGTCCAGGTGATTTATATCATCTAAGGAGCTGATTCTGCTTTTGAGGCTTCAGTCCTGATAAGCTTTCATCTTTCCAGCCCCCAATCTCTTCTGCACTGCCTTCAGTGCATGTACATTTTATTCATCCCCTGACCTTCCTGGCATTATTGACTCTCCATCTTGCTTTTAGTCTGCTATAAAATGAAGGCAGCTCCAGGTAAAACAGCAGTTTTATTCTTCCTGATCATAATACTTCCTTTACCAAAAAGAAGAAAAAAAACATTTAAAGTGAGCTGAGGTTGTAAAGACTTAATTAAAAATCTTCAGGGGAAAAAAAAATATTAGGAAAACTCTATAGGTGCTTGTGAAATTCTCACCGTGGAGAACCAAGCTGCTGGGAGCTCTTGTCTGTATGTCTGACCTTACCTCGGTGGCGGGGAGGTGACACTACAGCCCCAGGATGGGGAGAAGGTGCTGCCATCAGCCAGGAGCATCCTGGTCAGGAGCCACATCCCGGGCTTCTTCCCCACCATCACTGGCAGCTGCTCGCCTTCCCCCGTTGCTGTCTCCTGCTCGTGGCCACCAGTGGTGGTCAGGTCCCAGAAAGGAGCAAACAGCCCATTCTGGGTGAAAATTCATGCCAGCTGTGGTGAGGCCGGTGCATCTGTGCCCGCAGAAAGGATTCTGGGGAGGCCTCGACTGATTGGAAGTTGGCCAGTGTGACACCCATCTATAAAAAGGGTTGGAAGAATGATCTGGGAAATTACAGGCCTGGCTGCTTGACTTCGGTGCCTGAGAAGCTGATGGAACAGCTCATCCTAAACACCATCATGCAACACATGAGGGACAAGCAGATGCTCAGGCCCAGTCAGCACGGGTTTATGAAAGGCAGGTCCTGCCTGACAAACCTGATCTCCTTCTATGACAGGGTGACCTGCTGATTGGATGAGGGAAAGGCTGTGGATGTAATTTACCTTGACTTTAGCAAGGCTTTTGACACCGTTTCCCACAGCATTCTCCTGGCAAAAATGGCTGCTCAAGGTTTGGACAACCGCACACTTCGCTGGGTTAAAAACTGGCTGGACGACCGGGCCCAGAGAGTTGTGGTGAACGGAGTTAAATCCAGTTGGCGGCCGGTCACGAGTGGTATCCCCCAGGGCTCGGTGTTGGGGCCACTCCTGTTTAACATCTTTATTGATGATCTGGACGAGGGGATTGAGGGCACCCTCAGTCAGTTTGCAGATGACACCCAGCTGGGTGGGAGTGTTGATCTGTTCGAGGACAGGAGGCTCTGCAGAGAGACCTGGACAGGCTGGAGCCATGG
>NW_020799123.1:5367299-5402018 GCF_003259725.1 Athene cunicularia
CCCCGCCCCCGACATGAGACATCTCTGAATGCCGAAAGCAACTCTTCCCCGCCACAAATGGACCAAATAAACCCAGCACGAGACTTGTGCTTAGTAGAAACAGATGCGCCTCTAATGCTGTCATCTACAGCAAGCTGTGTCTGCAAACTGATCTTTTATTAACATATTTATATAGATGGGAAAGCTGCAGAGGGTGTGTGAACCCCACTGCCGGGAGCAGGACGCTTGCTCGCCCCATGCTTGCAGGCTGCATTTTGGCTTGCAGAGGGCATTGCCATGGGGCTGCTGGCCACCCCCCAGGGCTCAGCCTTAAAGACAAGCAAATTTCTTTTCTGTGCCAGCATTTAACCCAGTGCCTGGTCCTCCTTGAGCTGCAGGAGTGGAGCTGGGTTTGTCGGTGTGCAGGTTGACGTTGTGGGTTGTTTTGCTGGGGCTTTCAGCATGTGCCAAGGCTGGGATGTGCTGGGTGCTGGCTGCAGAGTGCAGGGAAGCTGCAGGAGAAGGAGTCACTGTTAATCATTTGCTGAGCTCCGACAGACTAGGTTATGAGCCTTGGGGAATCTGCCAAAGGGAAGGCAGGGCAAGGTGAGTCCCTGAGCTGCCCACAGGAGCCTGTTCAGCAGGGCCTTGTAGGCTGGGGGGGATTAGAAAAGACAGTCCTGGCCTCAATTCCCCCCTGAACCCCACACACATGCCCCAGCCCAAGCCAGGGTCCCCTCACCCTGGACACCAAAGGTTTCCTCCCGGGGCGAAGACAGCGGTGTGAGTTGCCCTACCTTCGCTGGGAGCCGCAGACGGACAGCCTGGAGCCAGCCCTCACTCCCTGGGGTCACTGTGCAGGACACAAAGCCACATCAGTCCCAAATCCCCACATCACATGCACCCCATGCCCACCCCAGCTGGACCACCACCAGCTCTGCTGTCTTTTCTGCCTCTACAAGGTGCTCCTGGCATCCAGGCAGCAGGTGGGAAGCCACCAAGGAAAGGCTGGCTGTGCCCTCACCTAGGAACTGAGCTGCTATTGAAAGTGTTGGAAAAATGGGATTTTCCCCTCCAATCTGGATGTTTCAGGATCTAATTTCCTTCCCCCAGAGCGAGCCACTTTTCTAGAGCCTTCACAGCCTCACCAGTAGGCAGAGACCTATAAATCCTGGATGAAACAGAAGGAAATCAAAAATTAAAATGCCCGAGGGGTCTGTGAGCAGGACAGAAAGACAAAGACGAGGCTTTTTACCCCAAGCTATCACTTTCTTCCCGCAATTTCCCCAAAGCTGCATCTATCCCAGATAACTATGACATCCCACCTGGGTTTTGCTCCGAAGCGGTGTTACGTGGTGCGAGGGTCAGAGCCAGCCTCTCTCCTGGTCTCTTCTTCTCCCTCGGGACGCCTGGGGACAGAGGAGATGGGGTGAACTGTGGGTGCTGACTGCAGCCCTTTCTAAATTAAAGCAAAAACTTGCTGCAAGAAAGGGTGGCTTTGTATTGCAGGAGCTGAGCCCTTGGTAACATCAGAAACCTCCTTTCCCCATGTCCCCCCAGCTCTGCAAAGCACCGTGCAGCAGCAGGGGTGAGCGGCCCTTACAGCGGGACCAAAGCACCTCAGCTTAAGTCCCACAAGGAATTGCTGCAACACTGTTTAGCCTGGAATAAGCTGATTTTATCCAACAATATTTTTTAAAATTTTTTGTCAGGAAATAAATAAATCATGCAAGTTCTCCATCACTCACTCTCTCCAACCAGCTGTCCCTTTATCATGGCCCATCCTTCCCCTGGGCTTTGGAACTGGGTCAGTGAGCGACATCCGGCAGTGGCTGCTTCCCACTGAAATTCATAGAAAGCAGATATGGCCATGGGTGCTTTTGAGTGGCCCAGCGTTGCCTTCTCAGCACCCATCTCAGCCAGTCTGGAGCAGGAAGGCTGGAGGAGCAGGCAATGCCCAAGCAGAACCCTCAAAGAGACCCGGGGCTCAGCCAGCCAGTGCTCATGGCTTTGCATCTTTGCTACCTGGTAGGGCCTGGATGTCTCTGAGCCTCTATCCCCTGCCAAACCTGGCTGAAATAAGCCAGCAGACCCAGAAGCCATTTGGGGAGCAGTCACACACGTGTGTGCATGTACACACACACAGAGCATGATCGCACAGCACTTACTGCCTGTGGAAACCAGGAAAAAGGGAGCAGCTTGATTCTCACCCTTGCTCTGCTTTCAGTATTATTCTCTGCCTGGTTACACCTGATGGTAAAAGGAAATTTGTGCTCAATGGGTTAGGGACCAGGTCTTGGGACAGAGCTTATCTCACCCTGAACATGACTGAAACAAGCCCAGGAACCTCCTTAAGCTGCCAAAGGAGGCCTCCAGAGACCAGAGAGGGGGGGTAAAACCCATCCCCACCTCCAGATACCCAGCTGGCTTTTCCACTTCTGTAGCACAGCTCCTTTCCAGCGCTAGAATTTGGGGTCACTTTCAATAATTCACTCAAAAATCAGAAGAAAAAGCCAGAGATGCTCTCTGAGTCACTGGCATGTTGTTACCAAGGACACTAAGGTTCTTGATTTTGAAGAAGAGATTAATTACATTCTACAAATAGACATTTTATCTGCATTGAAGAGCAGCAAGAGCTAGTTCTTTTAGCGTAGCTCATGTATCAGCAGGTAGTATTGTGACAGATGTAGGAATCCAGTTGTATTGTCACTTGGGTTTAATCATCAGAAAGCTGTCTTCCCCCGGTCAGCTTCTAGTGAGGATTTGTAATATTTACATCGCACTTGGGGCTGGCTTCTTTATTGCTGGAGTCTGTATTCACTCGTCAGTCTCTCATTATGCATGTGCCAGTATTAATTGCATTTAGAAATGAGATTCTAAAGGAGAAGTGAGAGCTATTTAGACCTCCATTCAGCTTGAAAGACAGCAGCTTTCTGTGTGACAGCTCTCGAGATGTTCTTGTGCTCGGCTTTCTCTCCAGCTGAAAAGCAGGTGTTGGAGAGAGTTGGTGTCGGAGCCACTGTATCAGCACTGCCTTTTGTGCATGCCCAGACATTTATATAACCGACAGTATAATGACTCCGCAGAAGTGGCACAGAATTGACCCTTCTGGTACTGGATTCAAGCACAGCAAGGTAGATGGTGGATCTGCTCAGTTGCTATACAAATATAAGGGGAAAGTGATGCTAAACCTTGTCTCCTGGGGAAAAAGGAGGATTATTTTCTTGCTGGTGGGTTTGGGGGTTATTTGCTGGCTTGGCTGTGCCTGCAGCACTTTGGAGCTGTGTTTGTGGCCTTGCTAATGTATTTAAAGTCATACAGGAATTCAGCTGACACTTGTCTGTGCATGCCTGCTGCGAACTGATTGCTCCAGCCCGGAGATGCAGAGCTGTGTGCCGCCGCTGCCGGCTGCCAGCCATGCTTGGGTGGTGGAAATGAGGAGGTCACGTCCTGCTTCCCTGAGGGTTCTAAGCTGGAAGGTTAAATCCAGATGATGCCAAGCTACTGGCTCTGTTTTCTCCAGCCTGAGGTACAGAGGGTCTGTTGTCGCCTTGCAGCACGGTGTGTGGGGTGCGACGAGGGTGTCCTCGTGGGGGGAGATCGGCACAGGCACCAAACGCCCCCTCTCTCCATGGCCCTAGCTCCCACTCCTAGGAAAATAACCTTTCCAGGTCTCCAGGGATTCGTGTCCAGCCTGTTGTGAGGAGGCTGAGAAAGCAGCAGTAAAAGCAAATCCACATTTCACTTCCCCAAAAAGCCCCCTTTGCTTTGCCAGAGTCGGGCCCTGCCCCACCAAGTCCCTGACCTGATCCCTCTCCAGAAGCTCTCCATGGGGGTCATCTCCCCTCACAGACTGGGGTCTTCTTCCCCGCAGGCTCCTTGGGGTGCTCCTGCACTCCCTTGGGTGCTCCCTGCCCTGTGTTCTGTCACGCTGGACCAGCACAGAGACCAAACCCTGGGCTTGGGGTCAGCAGCATCTCTACCTCCCCAAACCCACACACTGCTCAGGAGCAGGCAGTGAGCAGCTCCTGCTGGGGGGGAACAGAGGGGAGAAACATGAGAAAGGCAAAGCAGGCATCCGTAACCAGTCCTGGCCCCTGGCCAGGATCTTCCCATTAAATGTCGTATAAAACAAAGAATAAATCACTGCTTGTTGAGGAAACCCAAGCACTGAAGCCCAAGGAGTCCACCTTGACCTTCCTCTCCCTTGACAGGGAGGTTAGTCCAAGGTAGTGTTTCAGTTTGCTTTCCACCTCCAGCGAGGTGGGATAGCAGACCCCAGGGGTGGGCTGATAGGAGGAAACCCTTCAAGCCTCTCCTGTCAAGGCAGTGGCAGCCAGCTCCAGGGGCCAACCCTAACCCCATGGACCCATGGCTGAGCCCCCCAGCCCTGCGAGTGGGGGCCAAGGACAACCCGTGCTGTCCCTGGCATCCCCAAGGCATATAAATAGAAGATGGGACGTGAAGGAGGTCAAGTGAGCAGGGGATTTCACATAATCTGATCTTGCCTGTGCTGTTCATTTGTGTCCTTTGCCCAGGACACATGCTCCGCTTCCCACACATGGACGTCAGAGCCAGAGGGATGTTCCTGCACTGAGACAGCTTTATCGCATGGAACATGTGGACTCCTGTCTTTTTCTTCGCGGTGTGCTGGTTTTCAGGGTTATCTTTAATCCAGAAGTCATCCAGACCAGTACACATATGGTCTTTGTTGCCGTATAGGGTCCTGGTGCCTGCCCAGCCTGGTTCTCTAACTCACCAAAATCCAGTTGGATCAAAACCGGATTGGGGCTCTGGTGCCTTGGTCTGAACAATGGTGTCTGCCCTCCACTGTACCCATCCAATGCCTCGATCCTTCTGCCCTGGTCACCTGAACCTCTTCTCCCCAGTCCCTGGCCAGCAGCACTTCTTTCTCTTGCTTCTGCTCCTTCTCTTTTCCAAACTACGAAAGGCTGGAGGCAAATCCTCTCCTGGTATAAAGCTGTCAGTGGAACTGCACTGATTTATGCCAGTGCAGAGCAAGGTGGAGAGGTAGGAGTAAAAAAACTGTTAATAGCCACTGGTCTTTAATGGTGAGAGCAATTAATCACCTAAAGAACTAATCTAGCGATGTACAGCTTCTCTATTGGCTGGTGACTGTATCCAGACAAGGCGCCTGTCTGAAAGCCACAGCGGGGCTCGGAGGAAGCTTCTCCTGGCCATCCAGCCGTGGGTCTCCGTCGTGCTCCCTGGGGCCCCACACCATGCCAGGCAGCCCTCGTGCCTAGTCCAGCCTTGAGCTGCCGGTGCCAGGCACTCTCCCTCCCGGCGCTGCGTTGCTGTCTCCCTGGCGAGGCGTTGGTGATGATGGTGGTGATCATGGCAGTCAGGTGCAAGGTCTGACCAGGCTGCAGGGCCCCAGTTTAGATGTGGTGGAAAGGGTGCTGACCCTGCCATGACTGGAGATAGCTAGGGCAGCCCCTCTTTCCCTCCCAACCCCAGATTTTTCAGGCCCAGGCTCCATCCTACCTCCTCCTGTAAGGTTTTGTCCTTTCCCACCGCTCAGTCCTAACAGCAAGGACACAGTAGCTGAGCCACAAACCAGTCCTGCAGCCCTGACACCTTCTCCCACACCTGCACACTTTGCTTGCTCCTAACAGGGTGCTGAGCCATCCACAAAGCTGCCCCCCACCCCTGCCCCAGCCACCCTGATGGCAGCAAACCCCTGCTCTCATGAGCAGGGCTTGTGCTGTGCCTCGATCTGCCTCCCTGGGGCCAGGGTCCTGGCTGCCCACGTGCTGCCAGAGCCAGTGCCATCACTGCAGGTGGCCTGTCCCCCCAACCACGTACTTCTCCTGTGTGCGGGCAGTGCTGCCTGCCCACCCTGCAGCTTCCCAAGAGATGGACCTGCAGGCTGCCAGCTCTGTCAGCCTCGCCAGCTGCCCCCGTACACCCCGCCCAGAGACAGCACCCACTTCTGCAGTGAGCACGTTTGCCCAGGCACTTAATGAGTCTTTAATTTAGTTGCTGCTACAGGTAGCACCAGCAGGGCCCAGGGCACGAAGGCTGGGAGATGCCTTCCCTGCCTCCAGTCTTGTTTCTCCCTTCCCTGACTTAATTGACTCATTAAGTGCCAATTTCACCTCCCCATTTTCAGATGTCTCCAGTCTCCACTGGTAAATAGATTTGTGTGTCTCCAGCAGAAACCTCCTCGAGCTGAGCCTGGCATTGGAGCAAGTGGCTGCACAGCAAACGAGGGCGATGCTTGGCCCCGCCATGAGCGTGGCCCCGCTGCCGCCGAGCTGAAGCCAAGCGAGTGCTGAACAGGAACAAAACTCCCTCCCGAAGGACACGGGGGAGCTGCAGGTAGTGGAAGCTGCAGCCGCCGGCACCGTGCCCGTGGCGCAGTGGGGATGCACCGAGCAGGAGGTGACCCTGCGCTCCGGTCGCGGCTTTGTCATTACCTTGATGTGGGACTGCAGCAAGTCCCTTCCCATCTGCTCCCTGCCATTGCCTCGGAGCCAGGACGTGTGGGAGTGCGTGTGTGTGTGTGTGGGAGGCCTGGATCAGAGCACAACAGGGCCATGGCTTCAGGGTGGTGGCTGCTAGCTCATCTGAGAGCCAACATTTAGCTGATGCTCTCAAGCATCCTCCGTGCCCAGACCCTCATCCAACATCCCAGCACCCCAGGGGTGGAGCGGGACCTCCTCAGGGCTATTTCAGACAGATGAAAGTTTGCCAGCTGGGCGCTGCTGTCTGTCATTGGCAGCCTGGTGATGTCCCCATGGCCGAGAGTACTGCTTGGTCTCCTCCCCAGCTGAGCCATGAAGGCAAACAAGGAGCCAGGCTGCTTGTCTGGATGGGCAGCAAGGTGCTGGACTGTTCCATTTAGGAAACACCTTGATGAGTTCATGTAAAAGCATCCCAGGAGTTCAGCCCTGTACCTTTACACCAGAGACACAGGGACCAATCCTGCGTTTCCTCCTTGCTCGCACTGGTGCAGCAGGGGGGAGTTGAGACCACATCGCAGAAGGCTCCCCTCTGCCCAGCTCAAGAGAATGTCTCCTGGTGTCACCCAGAGGACCGAAATTAGAAGGACAAGTATCTCCAAGGATGGGCCTTAGGCTGAGTAGCAAGATCCTGCACCCCAGGGCCACCCCTCACGCTCCCGCGCAGCCCCAGGGCCCCGAGGGGACAGGAAGGGGATGGGAGAGGACGTACGGTTCGACTTTGTTGCAGAAGCGGCGCCGCAGCATCATGACCAGGGTGCCGAGGAGCAGGAGGGTGGTGCACATGGCGCTTCCTCCATCACCACGCAGCGCCGCCGGCCCCTCGCGTCCCTCCTGGAGACACCGCTCGGCCCAGAGCTGTCACCCGTGCCCGACTGGCCCGTCACCCTGGCTGGCGGGCACCTCTCCCCAGCAGCCACCTGAAGGCTCTCAGGACTGGTTTTAGGAGGAATTAGGGCAGGATCAGATGTAATTAAGAGGCAACAAATGAGGACGCTCTCCTCTGACCTTCGGATGGGAGCGGAGTGGCTGGTCTGTGACCCACTGAGCATTTAATTGGTTTCACGTGTGGTGCTCCCGCCCCAGCTGGCCCCTGGCCCTGCACCTCGGCCAGGCAGCTGCAGGGGTGACATTGAGGGACCAAACCCATTCCCACCTCATCCACTCCAGGGCTCCCCCAGCCCGTTTCCCTGTCCCCACCACCAGGGCTGAGTGCTCCCCTCTGCTCCTCATTTTCCCATGTCCACCTTCCCCCCCTCTCCTCCTTTTCCCTCCAGCTCCTTTATCCCTCCTTCTGCCAGACCTGCCTCAACCCGCTCCCCCCTTCCCGGCTCCAGTAATCTGACAGGCTCAGACCTGCCTGTAACTCCCCGTGGACACGTCTCAGCCAGCTGATCCCGAGACCTTGTCTGCATCCTCCCCTTGTCCAGGCTGGGTTTGCCTCCTCCTTCCTGCTCTCCCACCACACAGCAGCAACGCGCACCCCACGGCACAGCTCTGGCCCCACGGTCTCCCCCCAGACCTCTGTGCCTGTCCCATGGCCAGGGAAGCCTTTCCCTCCCCTATAAGCTCTTTGGGTGTCCCAGTCCAGGGCAGTGAGATGCCTTCACACACCTTGTCCCAGCTCACCCCTTTGCAATGCAAAACACATCTTCTGGAGTCAGTGACTTTGTGGGTTTAGGTTAAATAGAACAACAGGGTAAGAAACCTCTGTAAGAGGGAGGGTGAGGGGAAGACCGCCGTGTGTGTGCACGCACTCCTGTAGAGTTTGACAGTGCATGAGGGTCCTGACCTGAAGAAGAGCCCTGGAGCAGGCAGGGAGCCGTGGGCACTGGCATCCCAGGCAGCTGTGGGCCATTACCCCTGTGGGATTTTGTCCCCATGTGGGTTTTTGCCCCCAGTGGGGCTTTTCCATGAGGGAGCTCAGGTGAGCGCTCTCTGCTGCCCACACCCCCAGCGTTACCTGCCCCACACCCACACCGGGGCATTGGGCTCTGAGCCATGGAGACCCTCGGGCCAAACGCTGGTGCTCACCACAACTGGGACGTGTCTTCCTTTGGGGCTGTGCCCAGGGGTCTGCATGCAGTCCCACGGGTTCTCCCTCTTATGCTGGTCCAGTTTGGCTCTGGGCATCAAGGCGAGGGCTGACGTGGGACAGATGCTGGCTGCAGCAGGACAGCTGAGAAAAGCCTCAAGCTGGACATTCCCATGACTTAGCTGCAAAACAGCTTCCCCCTGCAGAAGGATTTTGAAACCAGAACTGAATCCAAGCAACCTAGATCAGTCCAGGTTCGATGCCTGGATCTGAAAGAGAAAGCAAAGCCAAGCTTTCCAGGAAGCCTGGCTTTCCAGCCCTATCCAGCCAGAGCCAGAGATACCCCCAAGTCCAGCCATGGCAGGGGCCTGGGACAGCTGTGGTTAATCCCCTCATGGTGGACATGTCCTCTCAAAGTGCTCCAAACCCTGAAAACAACAGTCACGAGCAGCACTTGAAATGTCAGTAAAACCAAATCTCTCTAAGCCCATCCAGTAAACAGACCCTGTCCCTGCACTTGGGGACTGGCTGGAGGCAGAGAGGACAGATCCAGCCTCGCTGCTGGCACCAGCAGGATGGGAACCTTTGGGAGGGTGGTGGAAGAAACATCCCAAGCGTCTCCTGCAGCCAGATGGAAACAAGAGTGAATAATTTCATCCCGAGTGGAAGTCAGGCTGGAGGATGCAGAGCTGCCTTACGCAAGGCACTGGGGAGTGCGTGGGGCGGCTGAGCCCGATGTCCCAGCCAGCCATGCTGGAGCACGCTGGGCCCCCAGGAGCACGTTTCAGTATGCTGTGAAGTTGTTGAAGCCAAATAAACAGCAGCTGCTGGCTGAGCTGGGAGCCCACGAGGCTAGAAGGACCTTCTTTTCCCTGGCAATAGGCAGCATGGCTTTCGTAATCCCTGGGAGGACATTGCTGCTTGCTAACCCTTCTCCCCTCGCCAAGACCCAGACAGGGTGATACTGGCAAGGTCCCCACTCTTGCTCCCCAGATGATGTCCGAGGCCCTGAGAAAGCAGCTGCAGGACCTTGCTCCTTCATGGGCTTGTTTACAACCGTACAGTCCTCTATAACTAAGCAGAGGACCATAACTTGGGCTGCCCCACCATACCTCCAGAGGCACCAGCCCTGGGTGCTCCTCAGGCACAAAAGGGAGCCTAGTGCAGGTGTCGATGCCTTAGTGCCAGTCCCTCCACTTGCTCGACATTGGGTGACCTCACCGGTCAAAACTCGTCCCGCGTGGGAGCGTATCACTTCCAAACACTCTTGATTGATGCCAAGAGATGCTCGGTTCAAAGGCAAGGTAATGTGAGCAGATTAGTTAATGCTTCTTGCCCTAGCCCTTGAGAGCAGGGCTGGAACAGCAAGGCAGACTTAATGGGTTTTGAAGGCTTTTCTTTTTAAGATATGAATCAATGAAGCTGTACGGGGAGCATGGATAATGTGATCGGAATAAGAAACAGGGCTTGTCTTTGAACTGAAGCGAGGTCCCTGACGGTGTTTACTTCATGCCCTGGCACCAAATGCAAGATGACACGAATATATTAGCTTGCTGGCTTCCCTGCCATGCTCAGACCAGCTTCAGGAAGGAAAAGAGCAGCAAAGAGAATCTGTTTGGAAGTGTCGACTTGTTTCCCAATAACCCTGTCATCCTCGCTTACCGCTGAAGGGTCGGGCTGTGACAGGGGCTGTGCTCCCAGGGGGGCGGCCGGTTCCTGCCGGCGGGGAGAGCTCAGCACGGGGGGGCAAAGGGGAAGGTGGTGATGCCAAAGGCTCTTCAAGGTCCGAGGAAGTTCAGCAGCCGGCCGATGCCTTGCCCATGCAGCCCTGTGGTGCCGGATCCGTCACCTGCTTGCTGAGCAAGCGCCTCTTGCTTCATCCCTCCTGGTTGCATCACAAGGTTTCAGTTTCCTCAAATCCCAGGGTGGGACTGGGTGTTTTTGCAACAGTTCCCAGGATGGGACCAGGTTGGGCTGGGGCGGGAGGTGCTCTCCAGGGCTGCCTTGGCAGCTTTTTTCCCTGCCCTGCCCTGCCCTGCCCTGCCTGTGAATACACTGGGCAGCACCCAGCCTCACTCCCAAGGCCCCTCTCTGTTTCTTTTTGTTCCCCTGGATTTCCTAACCGTGGGGTTTTTAAGGTTTTGTGGGTTGGCAGGGATTTTTTACTGAGGGAGGTGGAAAGCTGACACAAGATTTGAGAAGGTCACGAAGAGGCTGAGCTGTCCCCATCTCACCTACCCACCTCCCCTCTGCCTGCTGCTGCCAAGGGTCCTGCCTGGGTGTCTTCATCCTGTGCACCCTGCCCGGGCACCTCCCAGCAGTGCTGCTGTCCCTGTCCCCAGCCTGGTGTCCCTGGCATAGGGGGGTGGCATGCTGGAGGTCGGGGTGGGGTTGGGGTCCCCTCTGGGATCTGAGGGCAGGATCCCACTGCGGGGTTTGCTTCAGTGGCAGCACAGACCTCGGTCTCTGCACAAAGCTGCATCTCTTACACTTCGACCCCAGAGCAGACGAACCCTATTTCCACGTATGAAGGAGAGCCTGGGCTGGTTTGGTTTAAACACATTCCTCACCCGCTCCAGCATCACCGCCTGAGGTCTGGTTTCAATCAGAGGAGGAATGTCTGCCCCCGGCTTTGCCCTGCACAAGCAGCCTGGGTTTTATTTCCCCGGGGCTGCCCAGGGCAGGGGGATGACACAGCAGCTCCCCCGCTGTCAGTTCCCTCACCCAGCTCTTCCCAGCCGTGTTGAGGACATGGGAATCCCAGCGTCTCAACGCTACTGGTCTTTATGAGTAAATTAGCGACCGAGCATGCCAGCGATGCTGATGATGGCTACATGATTAAGTGGCTCACCACCCCCACATGATGGAGAGGCAGGCAGTGATGCAACCCCAGCTGGATCCGGGGGGGTCCTGTTGGCTGTAGCCCCTTTTAACTCCCCCGGCATGTTGTCCTCCAGCCTGTCCCTGCAGTGGGCCACAGGCGCTGCCGGTGCAGAGCTGGAGCATCGGGATTGCGCATGGGTCTCCTGGGATCAGAGAAGCTGAGGGAAGGAAACCTGCAATAAGTACAGAGCATTTATACAGGCTTTAGGCTAAATCCTTCCCTCCTCGGGTAGCAGGCACTGCAAAGCCGTTTCCTAAGGCCTTGTTATTCCTTTTCAGGCCAGGAGTTTGCAGTTGGCAGCTGGGCTGGATTAGAAAGCGGGAGAGAGAGAGGCATTGCACACTGGGGGCAATGCTGGGTGAGCCAGGCTGGCAAACAGGGACTTTGTTTCAGCAGTGTTCAGGGTGACAAGTCCAACATCTCTGGGTGAGATAGCGCAGCAGCCCGCAGCGGCTCCAGAAGGAGGACAGAGGAGGAACACCCAACCTGGCAGGCATGTGTGTCCTGCAATAGCCCTCGGCCATGGTGGTGGGAGCAAAAATGGCAACAAGACCTGTCAGCATCTCCCACCTCCCACCCTGTCCAGCTCAGAGGGAAAAGGGGCAGAGTCAGGGCTGCTCTTCTGGGTGCCTTGTGCTTTACCATACTGGTGCCTTCTGCCTTTATTTCACTTGAAATATCAGGGCTGCTACTGTTCTGGCCAGGTCAGTGTCTCGAGGGTCTGGGGGAGGGCTCGTCGCTGGGCTCCCACCATCACACCAGCACCAAGGGCTTGGGGCAGCTCCTGCAGCTCCTTCCCAAAGCATTCCCTGAGGGACCTCGTGGGGTCTTTTCCTGGGGCCACCCCAACTAATGGTGTTTGCCAGAAGGTCCCAGGGAGCTGACTTTGCAGGGGACACAAGAAGTCACCTGCTTTTCTCTAGGAACCAAATAACAAGACTGTCCCCATGCACGAGGCAAGGTGGGCTCAGCCCTGGGGGTCTGGATTTGGGGTTTCCGCCTTCGCCCCAGAGACAGTGGAGGAGTCAAGGGTGGGGATCTGCCATCATCTACATCCCACACGCTGTGGAGCTGAAGTCTCAGGTTTTTTTGCCTTCACCTCCCACTCGAGGATTGGGAGCCAAGTACATTTCTCATTGCACCCAGCGCATGGGGAGGAGGAGAGGCAATGTGGGAGGGCACGGGGGGAGTGGGAGAAGCCGTCGGCAGGTGGGTACAGACCCCGCAGGAACACAGAGCAGCATGAGCAGAGACTCGGAGGGCTGGAAACCCATCCTCACCCCCTGCGGCCGTGCAAATGGAGGGCAGCTTGAACTGGCACTTGATCTCTCTTGCTGTGCAGATCTGCAGGAGGAGCAGGCTCGGGCTTGGCAGGGAAGGGGCCCCGCTGGCAGGGCTGGCACCGTGGTGCCACCCTGTCGCGGGGACAGGTCTGTGGGAAGGAGGTGGAAAGCAGGAGGGCTGCGATGCTCAGCTGGAGATGGGGGAGGGATCAGGGTGTTGAAATGAATTGGGATCTGAGAGACATTTCTTCCACAGGGATTACCCAAGCTGATCCCATCTCAGCCTTCCCACTGCCCAGGGGGACCAAGTCCTCTCTCCCCATTCCTGAGCCCCATGGCCCTGGACCACTCTGCCACGGCAGCGGGCACTGTGCTTGAGCTGCCCTCTGGGACAGCAGGCAGTGGCCACGGGCAGCTTGGGCTGGGCAGGGCGAGGAAATGCCATCCCAGTCCTTGGGGCTGCCACCTCCCTCTGCACAGCACCTTGCACCAAAGGGACCAGGGGATCACCCGAGTCACTACAAGGCCATACGGGCTGGCAGGGCATTGCAGGGCGATGCTGCCTCCCTGCAGTGCAATCCCCAGCTGGGATTTTGCAACGATGGGGTCAATGCAGCATCTTTCTCCTTCTGAAACAAGTCGCCTCCTAACCCTTAGCCCTCAAGAGAAATAGTTGTGGGAAACCATGGAAATGGGCAGCTGGCGCATGACAGTGTGTGCCCGTGGTCCTGCCCCTGATTTATGTTCCACATCTGGGACAAGACACAGAAGTTCAGGGCTGTTGGGGTTGATTTGGGGTTTTGAGGCAGCGGAGCATTGCCGCCGCTTTACTCACCGTCTCCTGTTTGCAGAGCAAGATGGCACGTGGGAACGGGGCTGGGCTCTTGCCAGGGCCAGATGTGATGTCCCCAAAGAGGGAGGCAGAAACTTTGAAAAGACTGAGGGATTTCTCACTTACTTTTCTAATATTCTAATATTTCTAAACGGAGACTCTTGAGCCAAGACCATGGCCCGCAGCAGCCAGGCTCACCAGGTAACCAGATATGAGCCCAGCATTGACTAAGACACAAGGTACGAAAGCTTCGAAGAGTCCTTTTCTGTAAACACACAGCAAGTAATAACTTAACCAATGCTCCACCTGGATTACCACCCGAGCATTTGTATTTGTCAGAATTTGAGTTTTTTCCCTTTTTGAAAGCACTAGCGCTGCATTGCAGTTTCGCTCTGGTTTTAAGCTGGGTCTAAGCACAGCGCCTCTTCCCCTGCGTTTTTAAGGGAAGGGCAATAAGCTTGGCCATGCCAACCTGGGTTCAGGGGGTGTTTCTCTGCTCTGTGGTGGCCACCTGGGGACGTTGTAGTTAATACTAGAGCACAGGTTCACAGGTGCTAATCCCAGTGGCTAATGGACAGAAGGCAAATTCAAACTTTAAGCTGGGGGGTGAAAATCTGATGATTTGGAAGCCGATGGCAGTGTTACCAGGGACCTGAATGATTCCCAACTGTTAGGCTGGCTATGCTGTTTTTACACTGGTGGGTTTGGCAGCTCCCAGGTGAGTTGAGCTTTGTGTCCCAGAGCCGAGGAGTTCACGGACATGTGGGGCTCCCGGTCAGTCCCAGCACAAACTCGATGAGTGGGGGACCTGTGGGCAGCACCTTCTCCATCAGTTCTCATTAGATCTGCAAGAGCAAATTTGCTGACACTGCCAGTCTGGCTGCTCTTAGCAGGGAGGTGGCTGAGGCTGGTTTGCAGGAGAAATACAGCAAAAAGCCTCAACAGATCTGCAATAACAAAACTCCAGCCCCCAAAAGGGGCTCAGCCACCCCCCAGCCCTTGCCTGCCTGGGTGTCAGAGCTGCACCCTCAGCCTGTCTGTCTGTCTGTCTGCCCTGCGAGGGTGCACAGCGGGTGCGGGAGGCAGCTGTGCACACCAGGCTGCTTCTCTTGTCTCTGATCCCCCTCTGGGGGATTGTCGGTTATTACAAGTCTCTGTAGTATTTTCCTTCTCTCTGTGCAAATGGACTGTGCTGCGGGTTTAATATGCCGGATTGTCAGGGAGGTGGAAATGGCATTTGGGTAAAAAAACAGCCCAGAAACACACACACGGAGGCAGTGGGAAGCCTGGCGTGGAGGTGTTCCCGCGCTCCTCATCCCTGCCAAGACGCTACCAGGAGCGATGCAATCGCAGAACAACAATAATATATTCCTTTCACAAGTGCCTTAACTCTGGATCCCTTTACAAGTGAGTCCTGCCATGAGAAGGGAGCGCAAATTCTCGTCATTAAAAAAGTCCCCATGGGACAGACCATGATCTCTGGGTGGCAGATAGATGCTGGCAGGTGGGGGTGCCTCACACTCCCCTCTCACCCCAACTCTCCGTGCAGCCCAAGAATCAGAGGCAAGAGAGGGTCTGTCCTTCAAAACACAACCGCCTGCAAAATAAGGGAGTGCAAGGGGAAGCCAAGGCAGAGCTCAGCGCAGCCAGCGGTTGTGATAACTTTAACTCGACACTTTGGATTCTGAATTTCCTCTGAGCTGTTTACAAGGGCTGAAAAAAAAAAACTTCCAGCCCTACCTCCCCCCACCAGCACCGTCCTGATGTTGCCCAGAACATCTCCCTCATCCCTCCCTTTTGGGGAGAAAAAAAAAGGAAGGAGGGAGGAGTGGGAGAGAGGAGGAGAGAGGGAGAAAGTGAGCTCACGTTCACACATTGGTAAAGAGGCTGGTCTTGCAATGCCTTTGAATATTTTACTTTTAGGCAGTTCCCCATCAGTCAGCCACACACATCCGAGCCGAGCTGAAGCTAACTACAGCCATGGACAGCACTAGGAGATCTGAAATCTAATCGCATGCATCATACCTCCAGGATATTTTTTTAAATTACATATATAAACACGCTGACAGGCAGCCGCGCTCGCACACACACATATACATCCACACGTCGGCAGAGCCGCCAGCACCCGCACGGCCGCTGAGCAAACACCTTGTCTCTTCTCGCAGGATATACCCGCTCACACACATCTCTCTTTATCTCCTCCTGGCTTCCCGGAGGATCGTGCCGGCTGTTTTTCATGGAGAAAGTCCAGGGAGAAATGGAGATTGAGAGATGGGAAAGAAGTGAAGAGATTTCAGACGCAGAAAAAAAGGTTATTCAAGAGACATGGAGCAGAGTATATGCAAACTGCGAGGACATTGGGGTCTCCATACTCATCAGGTATTTAAAAAAACAAACAAAAAAAGGAAGCAGCAAAGCCAACTAAATCTCTTTATAGCTGAGAAAGAGGCAGAACAATATATATAACTGAACTGGAATGAATGACAGTGAGTGGGGAGCTGGCTGGGTGTATTCGCTGGCTGGGAGCAGGGAGGGTTTCACAGCACTCCTCTGATTTCCACACCTTTGAGCCGGGTGGCGGCAGCGGGGGGAGCGGGGGGAGCCTTGCCGGGGACTTTTGGAAGCTGCTTCCCTCACAAAGGTCACCTTAGCTTACGGACAGAGCTGGGGGGCGGCGGAGGACGGGAGAGAGCGGTGCCGGGCTTGCTGCCCTGGGAGTGGGGTGCGGAGCATCGCCTGGTGACGTGGGGCTGTGTGACAGCTCACAAGCCCCGTGTCTGCATCTGAAACCAAAACAGGGGAGATGTTCCTGAAATGGGGAACAGAGGCAGGTGGGTTCTCTTGCATTGTCTGGGGGTGCAACCCTTGTCCAGGTACCCCGGGAAAGTGCCAAGCAGGAATCCCACAGGGTCCTGCAGACACCGGGAGTTTGGGTTATCAGTGGGGTGCAGCAGCAGCAGGCTGTTTCCCTTATTTAAGAGGGGAGAGGAGGATGGACAGGGCAAGGAGAGGGGCAGGCAAGATGCCTGCACTGACCTGTTGGCAGAAGGCAAAGATGTTCTCCAGAGAGACAAAGCTCCCACCACCCATCCCGGGGAGCAGCAACTCAGGGCGCCCTGACCAGGCTCCCACCTTGCCCGAGCCCCAGGCACCTCAGAGAGGAGACAGGAGACTGGGTTGTGCCCTTCACGTTTTGTTCCTGCAGCAGGGGACTGTGGGTGCTCAGAAAACCCCTGGGATAGATGCGCTGTTTATTAATAATCATCCAAAAGTTTTCCAAGAGGCTGAGAGCTAACGCCCCAAGCCCACGGGATCTGCAGAGAGCAGAGGCTCCCTGGACGTGCCGGTGAGCAGAGATGATTTCCCTCCAGGCTCACTGCCAGCACTGCAATGGGATTTTCCTATCAAGACCCCTCTGCAGAGAATCCAAAATGACATTTGAGTCCCCTCTCTGCCTCCTCCTCAAAACATTTCCTTCTCCCAGAGCCAGTTGATGGCTGAGCCTGTTCCCCCACAGCCCCCTGCTCCGTGCGGCTGATCAGGGCGATCTAGAGGTGCATCAGCCCCGGCAGCTGGGGACACCAAACTCACCTGCACTGGGTTTGGGGAATGTAAAATTGCCCCTTTCCCATGAAAGGCACAGGGCTTGGCCAGCAGCCGTGCATGGCCAGCTCCGTGCCTGGCACCATGGCCATGCCATGGCCCCGTCCACAAGTGCAGCCGGTTGACCTCCTGCTTGCGAGCACAGGGAGGGTGGCCGGGTGCCCACGGCTGGCGCTGAGAGACTCATGGCAATGCCATGGGGGATTCACCCAGGGCAGCTCACTGCTTTTGGTGTCCCTGTGTGCAGTCATGGGGCTCAGAGCAGGGCTGGGGACTAGGGGCAGTGAGGACCATGTGGTTGAGCTCTGGTCCCGACTCAAACTTCCCCAGTAGAAGTTTCTGGTTCGTTTTTTCACCCAGGGAGAGCTGTGGCACCGTGGTGAGGGGTTTCCCCCCACTGTGCCAACAGGGCAGGACTGAGCTGGCTCCTAGGGTAAACCCTGGCTCCTTGGGACCCTTTACATGCTCGGCCATGGCGTGTGCCCTGGCACATCCCAGCTAAACCCACCACACACTCCTTCAGTCAGAGCTTCCCTGGGATGCTTAAAGTGAGGTCTGGACTTTCAGTGCGTGTCCCCGGGGATGACAGTGTAACTTAGGAGAGCTGCCATTCCCTCCAGCAGCACCGGTTGGAGCAGCACACTTGCCTGCATCCCTGTGCCACTGCTCTGGTGGCCGAGCTGCCCCCCCCGGCGCTGAACCCCATCCCCAAAGAGGGCTTCATGCTGCTGCCCTGAGCCCTGCTCCCCCTATGAGCTCCGACGAGCTCAACCCAGGCTCCCCGGGGAAGAGTGTGCCTGGTGAAAGCAGGGCAGCCTTGGCTGGGGTTGGGAGCTCCGGCGGCCGCCGCTCTCCCGGCTGCGTTTCCCAGCTGGCATCAGCCACCGGGAGAAGTGGGTCATGCGTGGAGGCCGCCGGGAGCCCGGGCGGCGCGGGCGGCAGCTGCTTCCCAAGACATGATTCAGCAGCTCCAGAGGTCGGGGCTGGGGGCGACCGTCGGTGCGGTGTGAGCTGACCTGCCCGGCTCACTTTGGGGGCCAGAGGCTGAGAGCTGCCCCCAGCCAGCTGCCGAGCTTTATCGGTACGGGGCTGGTGTTGCTCATTGCCTTGCTAGGGAAACTGAGGCAGAAAGCGATGTGCATAAGGGTGGCCGGGGAGAGGGAAGGGGGATGCACGGCCGTGGGCCCCCCTTTGGTGCCACCCTGCTGTGCAGACCAGTAAAAGCAGGCAGATCTGTTCACAGGTGCATTTCTGTTGGGGTTGCGACAGTTGCCTGTGTCTGGTGGCGGAGGGTCTCTCTATGCTTTCCTGCTCCATCCCCTCTCCATCCCTTCAGAGCTGCTGAGGGCAGGGAATGACTTTTTCCCCTGTGGAAAGGGTTTGCAGCACCTCTGGACGTACAGGGTCAAAATGAATCTGGAGCCTGATCCTGTGCCCCGAGGGCGGAGGCAAGGAAGCAGCAATGCCCACAAAAAAGGCAGCGATGGGGAGGGCTGCAGCACCGGTATCCCGAAGGAACCCAGTCTGGCTCCCTATGTCCCCCTCCTTCAGCCCCTGCCCAGCAACCTCCTCCTCCATCCCAGCCTTTCCATGCTTTGCAGATGGGGAAACTGAGGCACAGAGCTGGGCATCAGGTTCTCAGCCCTCGTAGCTGCTGCTGGTGCTCAAAGCCATATCAAACCCCTGCGGTCCTGCCAGCAGCTCAGAGGGTCCCTCATCTCGCAGGGCCTCTAGGCTCCCAGGGGACACAAACACGAATAATGGGGACTTCTGGTTGAGCAGCCACCAGATCATGGGAATCTGTGTTCTGTGGTTAAAACTATGTCGTTAATTGACGGTTTCCTCGGTGGGGGACCCTCGCACCGGAGGAAGCACAGTCTCCTCGCCATGCTCATCTTCCTCCTCCAGAGCTCAGGGGCTGCTGCAGGCTCCATCTCGCAGCCGCCGCCTTAACCCTTTGGAGCTGGAGCTGGAGCCTTGACCGGCATGTTTGGGGCTCTGGTATCAGCTGGGTCACTCCCAAGCAGGCACGCTGGCCAGCACAGCTGGGAGCCCTGGGCTGCAGCTCACCCATAGCCTCCCCATGTCCCCAGACTCCTTGCTGTGCCTCGGTTTCCCCATCTGTAATTTAGTAATCAGCCCTTTTTGAAAAGCACTCGTCCCTAAAGAGATCACAGCCGGGCTGGCCAGGCATGCGGGGGGAGCAGGGCAGGTTCAGCAGCTCCAGCACCTGCATTAGCCCTCGCCGGGAGAGCAGGAGCCCTTCGAGCACGCGGCCGTCGCTCCCCAAGCATCCCCCTTTCCCTAATGCCCTCGCGATGGTTTATTGCTAACGCCCCATGCTCTGAGACTGCGCTGGGGGATGCAAGCATCCGGGTGGCTCAGCCCTGCCGCTGCCCACTCTCGGCGGCACAAGGGGCTGAGGGCACCCAGGCGAGCAGGGGTGAGCAGCAGCGGGGGCTCGGGACCCTCCCTCCTTTGCAGACACCGATTAAGCCCGGGATGCCAGAGCTAAAACCACAGCCTGTCCTGACCGTCACACACATTCGCTCCCACACCCACACACACGTATCGCAGTCACAGATGTGGGACTGCAAAACTTTATGGATCCCGTCAGGGGATAAAACCCAGGGAGAGTTTCTATTAGCTTCCAGGCAAAGCCACACCAAATGTTAATGCCGTGCCAAGGGCAGACAATGCAACCTAGCACAGGCACTGCAGGCTGTGCTGCGTCCGTGGGGTTTCTCCATCACTCTTTCCTCCACTCCAGATCCATCAGCTTTCCAGATTTCCAAAACTGTTACCTTCTCCATCACTCCTGATGTTCTCTTTCCCCCAGGAGGTATAGGAGGGGAAGCAAAAAGATTGCCAGTGCAGAATCAGGCCCCCGGATTTTGACAGCTGCTTAGTCTGAGCTGACACACCTGGATTCAGAGAGTTTGCAAAGAGCTTTGAAATACAAAAGCACTCCTTGGATGCCAGACATTACTGTAAGTCTTAGGTTAAAATAGCAAAGAGCCTGAATAATGAGTCTGGCAACACACAAAACCCCTTTTTTTTTTTTCAGCTGAATCTAAAAAAATGCATTGAATCCACCCAAAAAATGGCATTTAAATAAATTATTTTGGAGCTACCCCTAAAGCCAACATGTGTTTTGTGGAGGTGTCTGTAGGGAAGGGGTCTGTTCCTGGCTGCTCAAGGGCAAATTTCAGAGCAAAGCAGCTCAGAGAGATCCCTGTGCTGCAATATCTTGCTTTGAAAAAGGCCCAGTGAAAAGACTGAGCTTCTGGGCGGTGTTGTCCCTGTCCCACGGCTTGTCACATGCTTGCGAGTCATTGTGGTCAAGCTGGAGAGATGTTTTCCTGGAGACAAGGAGAGCCTGAGAGCAGCAGGACTCTGCTCTGCTGACAAGGACACGCAGGCGCAGTGAAGGGGGAGAGTGTGGGTTTAATCATCTCTGTCCAGAAACAGCCCCTTTTCATATGGCTGCTGTTTTCTCTCTGATCACAGCACCTGCAACCAGCCCTTTCGGCTGCTTCATGGCCAAGGCAGCTGCATGGGGATCCCTGCGGCACATCCCGCACCAGCCGTGGCCTGGGGGCTGCCAGCAGCTCTCAGGGTGACCCGAGAAAAACCTTTCCTACATCCCCTGTCCCAGGGAGACCCTTGAATTGCTTCTGAGCGGGCCTAGAAAGATCCCACTTGACACCCCAAGAGCTGCAAGGACATCCCTGGCCAAGGGAAGCAAAGGCACGGTGGGTTGAACAGTTTCCCTGGATGATTTCCCTGGCTATGGCTGAGGACATGCTGGATGTGTTGGTACCAGCCCTGCAAATCCCTCCCCCAGATTTTTAGCAGCCGGCTCCATTAATGAGGCTGCTGCAGCGGAGCAGGACTGTGCCTCCGAACGCGGCTGGGTGAGCGCCCGTCTGCGGAGTTTCAGCGCTCATTAAAGGCAGGGAAATGTCAGGACAGCCCTCGCCGGGCTGGCAGGCGCTGAGCGCGGCCGGGGAACAGGGAGTGCTGGCTGGCTGGCAATCCTGCTGGAGCACAGCGCTGGGGGCGAGCGGCCGGCGGAGCCACTGGTAACGCCAAGCCAGGGCTGCTGAAAATCAGCACAGGAGCATTGGAGGGGAGAGGTGGTGGCAGACACCAACAAAAATTGGGTTCCAGATTTTTATTGCATGGATGGCAGGTCCTGGTGCAGGGACCTAGTCCTTGTAAATTGGGGTTATCTCTTCTCCACCCGACCGGGGGTTGTCTTCCACCCCCAAACCCCTCTGCTGTCCCTGGGGGTTGGGGACACACCGTTGGGCTCCACCAAGCTCCATCCTCATGGTGCATCTGCCTTGGAGGAAACAGTCACATTTTACCATTGTTTCCTAACACCCATGGACCCCGTGGGGCTGCGCTGACCCTGCTTGGCAGAGCTGTAGGAAGGGTGCCTGGGTGGGGGGAGATGCTGGTGGGGGGGTGGAAGGGGCTGATGCAGCCATCCCTGTCCC
Organism: Athene cunicularia; assembly: GCF_003259725.1. Lineage (NCBI taxonomy): Eukaryota > Metazoa > Chordata > Aves > Strigiformes > Strigidae > Athene > Athene cunicularia. Next base: position 5,388,909 of record NW_020799123.1, read on the forward strand.
TGGGAGCTGCTTGCATCCAGCAGGCAGGGATGCAGGTGGAGAGAGTGGCTTGGCAGTGGAGAGGGGCAGGGACATGCTTGTGGAGGACGGGAATGATGCTGTGGATGAAGGCACTGAGCATAGGGGATTGCAAGGGCCGTAGGAAACCGGAGCCATGTGGAAAAGCCACTTTGGTACTGTCAATTCATTTATCTGATGAAAGCTGTCCTTACCCCTAGCCTAAAGGTTCCTCTCCACAGCCAAGAGGCTTTGGGCTGAATCCACATACAGGGTAGGGGAAGACAACAGCAATGAGGACTTGGAGGTGTGAGTTGTGCACACACAAGTGAGCAGGACATGCTCCTGGGAGTTGCTAGATCAAGTCCAAATGTACCTGGCTGGGTCCTCTCCCAGCCTCACTGGGGTGTCCTGGTCCCTCTGCCCTCGGGCTCTGCACTGCCTGGGGTGTTACAGCCCCGAGCACAGCTTGTGTTGTGCTGGAATCTGCTCCTGAGGCTTTTCAGTGGGATGTGGGTTTCACCTGGAGGAAGGCCAGCTTCACCTCTTCTCCCTCAGCTGTAGAAGTTGAATTTAGCATCAGTGCGGGGACTGGGGGCTTGGCCCTTTGCCCTCCAGCCCTCCTGCACCAGAGCTGGAGGTGCTGCCCACCACCACCTCCACCAGTCCGTGAGCCCTCAGAGAGAGAACACGGGCAGAGCTGTGCTGTGGGGGCAAGCAGGCACAATCCTCTGCTTACTCCAATTAGATCTGTCTTTTTCTGTCTTGCTGGGTGGTGGCATTGACATGGCTGAGACCTTTTTCACCTTGGGCTGGGAGCTGTAAACACAGGCAGCACTCAGCAGCCCTGCCCCAGCCCAAAAATAGGACAATAGACTACAGGTGGCTGGGGGGAACAGGGGGAACGTGCAGGCGAAGCAGTGAGACAGCCCTCGGCATAATAAATAGCAGCACCACACACCACCTGCCTACCCATTATCAGCTGCTTTGTAGGCACCCGAGCAGAAAGGAGTTGGAAGGAGAGGTTTGAAAAGGGACACGGAGAGACTCCAGGCTGCATTAGAGAGAGTTTCTCCCACGTAGAGGGACGAGGCGAGAGAAAACATGAATGCATTGGTAGGAAAATCTAGCAAAAGTCTACAAGTGCTGGCTGAGGGTTCAGCTGAAGCCTCCCAGCAGCTTCAAGGGCTCACTAGCATTTTTGCCCTGAAGTTTGCGAACAGGGTAAGTGAGGTATCAAGGGTTTAAGTGCTCAGGAGGATCAAACAAGCAGCTTCCTTCCTCCTTCCAGCTGGGAAAGGAAAGGGATGGCTGGACTTGGGGAATTCTCTGTGTGGGGTTTGCTCTGCAGGGTCTGGGGGGAGGGAAGGAGACTGGGGAGAGGGGAGGAGAAGTGGCATCTCCTCCTGAAGAGAAAACCCAGGAAACAGGTTCCCAGTGACTGCAGTGGTTTTGCACCTTAATTATTTCCTTTGGCTCTGCTACTGGGAACGGTTGTGTCCTTAAAGCTGTTAAAAGGGCAAAAGAGAGAGGAAAAGCAATCCTGACATCCTGTCCGTTGGTTCCAGATGTAGCTCACGGAGTACAAATTAGCGGGTGCAGAATGGAATCGCTTAAAAAGAAATTTAATGAGATCGGTATGCAGGCATCTGGTTTCTATCAATCATCATTTTGTGTGATATGCAATGGTAAGTATCATCTTTTTAATGACTCCGATGAAGAAAGAGCCCAAAACACACGCACACATAATGAGCCAACAAAATTCCAGAGCCTGAGAGGTTTGAACTCTCAAAAAATGTTCTGTAGATGGAAAAACCCCAACTGACACCTCTTCTAAGTCGCTATTGTTTGACTTATTTTATTTCTTCCTTTTTTTTTTTTTTTTTCCCCTCCTTTCTCCTGGTTATATTTAACCTTTGTGTTAAATTAATCTTCTCTGTTTATTAACTACCCCTGAGCGAGCCTCCTTCCCTCTTCTTCTCAGTTCGACAACTCAAATATTTGCTCCAGGCCAGAAGTTCTTGCCGCAGGCGCCTGCCTTTCTCCAGCCCTGCAGAGAAGCACTGGCCAAGGAGAGAGGGCTGCAGGTCTCTGGCCAGCCACGGGTTTGTTTTTGGACTTGAAGCAAAGATAGTTTGCGCTCCCCAGTTTCAGTTCCCCATTGATAAAGGAGAGCAGACAGCACATGGGGTCAGGCACGAGCCAGGGGTTTGCCGGTTTTACAACTCTTGAGCATCACTGCCGTCCCTTTTGCAGGTCCCTTAGGAAAGGTGCTGGGCTCAGCTCCACGGGGGCATCACCTGGAGGGTCTGCAAAGTGGAGAAAGGTTGGAAATCAAATCTCTGAGTTCTTCACTGGCCTGGTCTCACCCAAGTTGGGAACTTTTGGGGGTTTAATTAGTCTTTGCTTGTGGTGTAGCTGGTCAAAGGCAGCAGGGAGGTAGAGGTGATGCTGTGGGAGAGGCACAAAGCCCCTGCTCCTGAGGGGCATCGGTCCCAGCAGCTCCTTTCAGTCCTTCTCTTGGGGGATGCTGCAATCCCTGGTGATGTGGAGTTGGTCCCCCATTGCTGTACCCCTTCTGCTGAAAGAGCCTGACTCAGACCAGAATTTTTTCTCAGCTCATTCCCTGGGTCTTCACACCACCATGTTGAAGATCAAATGGGGCTTTTCGGGGAACTCTCAGGGAACGATGGTTTGGGATTCAGAGGCTTGGGCAGACATTGACCAGCTGGCAGCCTCCATCCCCTGCATTGGGGTAGTCTGTGGGCAGCAGGTCCCACTTCCAGCAGCACCCTCTGCTCCCAGCACCTGGGGGGATGCCTTCCAGAGCCAGATGGTGAGGGGGAAAAGACCTGTGGGCAGGGATGGCAAAACCCTTAGCTCTGACTGGTGTCTGCTGTCGGTAGCTGGAGGGCATTGATCTTGAGGGCTGCCTTGCACAGAGGTAGGGAGGGACAGGGCTGGGGGGCCAGGGGGAGAAGGATGATGGGGCTGGATGGAAAAAATGGTCCCATTAAAACAGAGAGGAACATTTGTCTTTCTGTTGGGAAATGCTCAGGGCAGAAATCTTGAATCCTGGGAAGGGTGCTATCAGCATGGCCCCAGCCAGCTCTGTCCCCCGGCCAGGGGACCGTTATCCATCCCCAACCACCTCTCTGACAGCTCTGAGCTGAAGGGTATGGACTGAATATCTCTGTGGCAACAGGAACTGGAGACAGTCAGGCCTGGGAATGATTCCTCCCGACAGGGACCAGATGTGTCAGGAGGAGCTTTGCTGGGGAGGAGGCTGCAACAATAACAAGAGGAGTTTTGTCACAGGTCCCCTCTGGGTTTTAAAAGCAACACCTTGTCCCCCCCTTCCACCTTCCTTCCTCCCCCACCCTTTCTGCCACACACTCTTCACACCTCCAAAACCTATTTTGGGCCGTCTGATGAATCCCAGATGCCTCGGGGAAGCAACAGAAGCGGTGGTGCACTCCAGGCACTGCTTCATGCCGCTTCCTTGGCAATGCCCCCAAGCTTTCACAAGCCAAGGGAGCGGGGGAAGGAAGGGAGAGGGGAAAAGGAGAATAACTAAGTGGTAAATGAGCCTGGTCCTCAATATTGTGAATATTCGTGGAGTGGTGAGGAGGGAAGAGGATCCCACCTGGTCGTGGAGGGAGGTAGTGATGGTTGGGAAAAAGGGTGGGATGGGTTCACATGGTTTGAGATGGTGCTTGGGGAGGGGGTTACGGCAGCCTGGGAGTGGGGAGGAGGCAGTCTGTCTGGAGCCAGGGACAATAGGGGACAGCCCTGGGAGCCACCTGCTACCTCCTGAATGTCCTTTACTGGTCCAGGCAAAGAGGGGCCAGGAGAACACAGGGAGAACCTCATCGAAGGGAGGGAGCTGGGTGAAAGGGGAGAGCAAACGCTGAAGTGGTTCTGTCCTGTGCAAATCAGGTGGAAAGGAATGATTCATGCAACTCCAGTGTTGAACCCGGCTGTCGAGAGCCACCAGCTGCAATGCTGGCGTTGGTGGTCCCACCCCTGCACCCTGTCACCTTAAGTCCTTCAAATCCAACCTCCCCCACCTCCCCCAGCCTTCCAACTCCCTGGGGAGCTCAGCACATCAGCTGCAACCACAACTTCATTTGCCTCTGCTGCATTTCACTGGGGTTGATTTAATCTCTCAGAAAAGAGGGGCCTCAGCACCTCAGAGGGGCTGGCTGGGTGTTTGGGGTGTCCTTGTGCTGGGGGAAACGGCTCCCGGCACAGATGAGCAGTGATGTGAGCTCAGGGATGAGATCTTGCTGGAGGCTGGTGGGCTGATCTGTGAAAGATGGGGGTATCCTGAGCAGGGAGAGACTATTTTGGGTGGCAATGCAGGAATAAAGCTCATGGTGCCCGGAAGCTGCTGTGGGACTGGGGAAGAGGGGCAGGGAGAGGCTGACTGGGATAAAAAGAGGTTTTCATGCTCATCTCCCACTCTCTGAGGCAGGACATGAGATTATGAAGTATGTGAGTATGTACACAGCATCTGGCATGCCTGGGTGCAGTTTCTGGGTATTAAGAACTTAGTCTTGCCTTTGCTTTGTAGATGATTATCCAGCTGCAGCATTCCCTTGTAGCAGCCAGGGAAGGCTGGGGAGAAAGGCATTAACCTGCTGATTCTGAGGCAGCTGAGTGCCACAGTTCCTGGGGAATTCAATGAGAAAACCAGTCATGGCTGTGTTAGATGCATGGGGGTGGTTTCCAGCATCTCCACCACTCCATGCTTTGCTTTAACCTCTCAGCCTGCACTTGCCCTGCTGATGGTATTTCATGTCTATTATTTCTTGAAGGTTTTTTGTCAACTTTCCCTCGGCCAAGCAGTACTTCAGCCAGTTCAAGCACATGGAGGACCCATTGGAGATGGAGAGGAGCTTGCAACTGCGTAAGCACGCTCGGCGGGTCATGGGTGCCATTAACACTGTGGTGGAGAACCTCAATGACTCCGAAAAGGTTTCCTCTGTTCTGGCCCTGGTGGGCAAGGCCCATGCCCTCAAGCACAAAGTGGAGCCTGTCTACTTTAAGGTAAAGGATAGGAGCAAAGAAAAATCTCTGGGATGCTTTAGAAATTAGGCAGTGGGCAGGAGAGAGGAAGCTGTGGTAAGCAGGTGCTGCCCATCCTCTCCCAGATGAGGTTGGCTAGTCATTGGGGTCACCCCCCTTGTGGCCACAGTGTCCCCCTGCAATGCTGTCCCACACAGACTACCACTCCCAAACACAGCTGATGTGGGAGCAGCAAGTACCTTACCCAGGGAAACCAGCCTGCCTGAGTCCTGCCTGCAGCCCCTCCAGTATGGCTGTGGCTATATGTCCTTTCTTCTAGAAATCAAGCGTGATAGAAGGGACTAAATAATTTGAAGTGCCTAAATTAGGGAGATGCTTGTACCTGCAAGCAGCATGGCACTGTGCCCGGGTCTTGGCATCCCCCTGCCTGGGCAGGCTCGTTACCTGCCCTGTCTCATCCCTGGGGTGTCACAGACCTCCTGAACATCTGGGTCATCATTCCCAGAATGCAGCAATAGGATTACATTGTTTTTGTAGGAAAAAGCTATATTCACTGTAAGCTGCTCCTTGGAGAGTTAGTAACCCTTGGCTGTCTGCCTCCTTCCAGAAACTCACTGGTGTCATGCTGGAAGTCATTGCTGAGGAATATGCCAATGATTTCACCCCGGAGGCACACGGTGCCTGGACCAAGATGAGGACCCTCATCTACACCCACGTGACGGCGGCGTACAAGGAGGTGGGCTGGGCGCAGTACCCCACCGCCACCCTGTGAGCGGCCAGCAGGGCCAGGCGAGGGGCAGGGAGGGCTTCGCTCACCCCAGGACTTCACTCTGGTCTCTTCTCAAGATCTTCGCTCAGTCTGGGGAGCCCGGTAGGGCCAGCTCTGTTAGCTGCCAAGTCACAATTTGATCTCAATGGGGTTTAAAAACAAACTAAATAAGCCAAAATAATAGAACCACAAAGGGTGTGGGTGGGTCGGGGTGAAGCAGTTGTAGGGGACGCTGGAAGGGGATGCAGAGCGCGAGGGGAGAGAGTTGGTTGTTGGCTCCATCTTACTGTTCTGGCCTGTCCATCACCACCTCCCAAGCCCTGCACCTCGGTTGTGCCATCTCAAAGTCCCTTGCACAAACTCTCCTGAGAAGCAGTGACGTGCAGCCCCATCCGCTGATGACCAACACCACCCTTGTTTCCCATGCAAAGCCCCTGGGTAAACCTGGCTCCTTGCTTTTGGGGGTGCGACGCTTATATGGACCGCCAGCTGCCTGGCTGGCACTGAAAACACTTTGCTTGGCACTTTCTCTACTCCCCTGGCAGGGTGGCAGGGCTGACGGCTGCAGCCGGAGCCGCTCTCACCTGCCCCTCACCCTGCACCGTGGGCTGGCAGCAGCCCTCGCCTCCCCCCATCACCCCCAGTCCCTGTCCTTGGCTGGCTGTTGGAAACCCTCCTGGGGGGCTGGCGGGGTGGGAGAGACGTGCTCCCTCAGAGTGAGAATGGGGAAGGAGGGGGATGCCTTTGGGCTGCCTCCCCTCGTGGCTCAGAGCACAGTGTGTAGGTGGGATCCCTGTGCTGGATGAGGGGTGCTGGTGAGCCCACCTGCCTCCCCTCAGCTCCCGTGGGCAGCAGGGATGTGCTGAGGATGGGCTGGGGTGGCACACGTCGTGCCATTGCCCTGGGAGCTGGCGTGCGTCTGTCTGTCTGGCAGCCAGCGGCAGGGTGGTGCAGGGATGTGGGCCCAGGGCAGATCTTGCCCCGCTCGGTGAGAAGAGGGGTTCAGGCTGTGATCAGGAGGTGGAAAGATGAAGTGGACGTAGCAGAGGGTGTGAAGAAATGTCCCTGCTCTGTTAAAATTAATAAATAACTTGTTATATAGAGCATATTCCTGCCCTCTTGGTGAAACTGGGTTCCTTCAAATAAAGTGCCTGGTAGCAATCAACCCATGCAGGAACTGTGTCCCTCCTCAGGGGCTGGCAGTGCTCCCACCCGTGCCTGGCAAAGGGCCCCCCACACCCCCTCAAAACGAGAGAGGGCTGCAGGGCTTGCAGCACTCATCCTGCCTCCGACACCAACTCCTCCTGAAGCTGTGGGCAAGTCTGCTTGGCTTCTGCCTTGATTTCCCCTTTGGTTACAAAAAAGGGAGGAGGAGCAGCCCCATTGCCTCCTGCACACATGTGCTTGGATTTATAGAATGCTCTGGGGAGTGACTGGCAAAGGATTAGGGATGAAGCATCAGGTGTTCTAGGAGGCTTTGCCACCCTTGTCACCCAGTAGTTCCCAAAATGTATCTGTTATTTTTAGAGCACTATCATTAAGGGCAATGTTACCTGTTGAAGTGGGATGGGGAGTTCCCCTCTGAGGTTTCCTCTGGCCTCACTTCCCTACCGCTCTGGAGAGCTGGCAGCTTTCCAGGAGAGACCAGCTCCTCTCCTGGGTGTTGGCTTGGGATCCCCACAGCCACCCTGGGGACATGTCCCCCCACCCTGCCCTGGGGACACTGCTGGAGGGGGCAGCAGTAACTCTCCCCGGGGCTGACCTCCCTCCTCTGGAGCAGCCAGCCAGAAACTCCTGCTATGCTCACCCACAGCCAGTTCATCTGTGCTTTTAATAATCTCCAGGGAATAGGTTGTTTTGCCTGTTTCTGGTGTTTTGCTTCTGTGCCAAGGGGATCCTCTGCCCCCCAGCCCTGGCAATGCCAAGGAGGTGGCCAGCACTGTGTGCCCACTCCCAGAAAACCTCTTGGTGGGGTTTTCCCCTTTCCTCCACCGGCTGTAACGGCAGGTTTCTGCTTGGGATTTGTGGGACCCCATAGAGAGGGGCAAACGCCCAGCCCTGCCCCTTCCATCGCTCGTGCCAAGGTTGTGGCACAGCCCCCAGCTGGGCAGTGACCCCAGGGACTGCAGCTCAGAGCAGCAGGGGAGGTGTTCTTGGGGGAAAATGTCTTCTCCTCTTCCTCTAGGCTCGCTTAGATGCAGCCGGGAGTTTGTGCCATCACCCTGTGCCCTGACTCTGGGCAAAGGGAATTTGAGGAGGGCTTGAAACCTCTTGGCTGCATTCCCCAACAATCTCTCGCCTTCCTGCAGAGCCCTAGGACCAGGGTTATTCCAAAAATATCCCCACAACTCCAATAATGTCACTACAGCCGTTGGCTCTGGCCTTGCAGTTCTTTCCTCCCTATGTCCCATGGTAAAACAGGTGGAGCCAGGAGCGATGGCACGTCCTGGGCAGACACAGAGGGTTGGGTGGAAATAACCACTTGGGGCATGGCTGTCCTTGGCGTGGCAGCGTGCAAGGTCGAGGGGTTTATAAAGAAAGGGACAGGCACAGGGTGACGATGCTGCTTTGCTGATGGGGTGGGCTGTCGTTCAGAGTCAGCACCCCTGAAATTCAGTCTGCCAGCCCACACCCATGAAGGTGCCAGCAGCTGATGCCTCTGGCTCACATCCAAATGTCAAAGCAGCTGCTTGTCCCTTGCACGGTTGCCAGAAGCACCCTTCAAATGGCAGCTGCCAGCCACAGTCAGGATTAGGCCTGTGTAGATGGGAAAAGACCTGTTCAGTCCTTGACTTTGCTCCAGTGCAAGGCTGGCGAGCCATCGCTTGGAGCAAAGACTCTTAGATATTTTTCTAGGTGCATCACGGGACTCTCAGCACAACTTCACTGATTTCTGCCAAAACCTCGGGGCCAGCAATGCATTCTTTTAAAGAGTTCATGTACTCCCCCTGCTCTGCGGATGCTGAGCCAGGGATGTTTCCGTACAGGGATGCTTCATCTTCAGACAAAGTTCACACATTAACCTTTGAGGTTAATATTCTCCAGGTGGGAAATTTATTTTTGCAGTGCAAACCCTTCCTCTCCCTTCCCACAACCACAACTGGGCTCAGTCATGGTCAGCAGGAAAAGCAATTTTTGGGGTGGCTAGAAAGTTCTCATGTTCATGCCCAACCCACCCGAGTGCCTTGGCTTTGGGAGAGCAGCAGTGAGGTCCCCCAGCACCTCACCTTTGAATTGGCCTTGGTTTCTTTCTCTTTTTGGGGTTTTTTTTCATCCCTAGAAAAAAACTGACCCATGACCTTGTGCACCCACGCGTGTGTGTGCTTGGCTTGAGTTTATTTTCCAGGCACATTTTTCTAAAGCAAATCCAGATGCGTGCAGCTGCTGTCCCTTGAGGAGGCCCCCCCATCAGCCAAATTGCAGGCCAGTCGAATATATGCAAACAAAAACATGTTTATTTTTACCAGCTCTGTAGGAAGTAAAATGAAGCAGGGAGGGCGGCCGGAGCAGAGCCTGCAAGGGGAAGAGACAGAGATAAAGCAAACACCCCCTCTTCGCCACCCGCAGCAGAGGAGGCATTGCTTAAATCAGGGAAAATTCTCATCTGGGGAGAGATGAAAATGAACAGAAATAGGAAAAAATACCATTCCGGAATGACAGGGCTGATAAATGCTGTGCGGAAAAGCAGAAAGGGAGGCCGGGTCCTGGCTCTGAGCGTGGCTCTCCGGCACACGCGCGTGCACATGCCTGCACAGCTGCTCCCTCTTACCACCAGCACCGTTGCCCCCCCTGAACCCACTGCAGCCAGCTGAGGAACCCCTTATCCCCCCTTCCCTTCAGGCCCTGCTCACTGAGGCTTCACATTTCACCTCCTGGTGCACTTGGGCTGAGATCAGGGCACTGCCCAGCCGCGCTTTGGGCTTGGCTTTGCCCTCCTTGGTGGTAGGAGGTAGGGACCAACTTGTGAAGCTGTCCCCCCGAAGTTCATGGGCAAGAAGCTGGGAGTTCAGGGCATGGCATCAGCACATGCTGGGAACCAGCTGGTATCTCCCCTGCCTTGGGGGGACCCCCATGTCCCCCAAGCCTGTTCACTTTCCCAGGGATGCTGCCAGACTGTTCCTGCTCACTCTGTTCCTCTCCGACACCCGTGCTGTTGTGGCTGCCCCGCGCAGGCCAGCTGAGCTCAGCTCAGAGCTGCCGCCTCTGTAACCGGGGCAGGATGCGGCCCCTGGCTCAGCCTCTGCCTCTGCATTAGCATCAGGACTGGGCTTGGACCCGGGTGGCAAAGTCTGTGCTTCCTGCCAGCAGCAGATGAATGCCAAGTGTGTGTGTGAGGGGGATGTCCCTGGGTCCCCCCCGAGCGCCTCATCCTGGCTTTCCTAGGGGATACCCGCTCGTATTAACCACCTTGTGCCCTCTCCCACCCCAAGTTCAATGCTGCGTTTGATCAGAGGGAGCGCAGCACTGGAGGGAATGGGAAGTGTTGGGTTGGGATGGGACACAGGTCCCGTCCACCTGTCCCCCCACTCCCTATGTCCAACACCCATGGCAGGTATAGCTCCATCCACACCCGGCCAGCCAGAGACACCCCAACGCCACCAGGGCCCATCGGACAAGGAGCCCTTAAGGACCTTGTGCTACCACCCGTGTCTTGTCTTATGGCAAGACAAATTCCCAAGGCAGCCAAGCTGAAGGCTCTCCCGGGAGAATCCTCTTATATCTCTGCCACTTTGCTCCAGTTTGCCCCAGTAAAGGGGATCCCAGCGTCTCCCCACTCTCTGGGGACGTGCCCAGCGACTTCAGTGGGGACCAGATTTCGGCTGGCTGGACTCTGGTGCCAGAGCTCAGCCGTCCCTGCCCCTTGCCGTGGGGAAGCCGCCCTGGTGCACTGACGTCAGGACTGCTCGGGGCCAGCACCAGCGATGCCAGACAGATGGGTGGAAGGGAAACCCATGAGCTAACCTTGGACCAACTTACAGAAAGGGAGGGATAAAACTACCCACCTGGGTCTGACCTGTTTAACAGACTGCAACGCTAATTATTTTCCGTAGCTGAAGTTGTCTCTAATTGTTAGTATGTCTTAACCAGTCCCACCGTGACCCACAGACATGAGCCGGCGTGGTCTGATGTAACTCCGTGTCTTTCCTGTTACTGCTGCAGATACTGTTCATGTACGTGTTTCTCGGCGCTTCCGTGCTGGTTTTATACATGCCGTTTCGTGTATGATGGGTGTAACTTGTTTTTCTTTTTGTAGGTTTTTAGTATGTTTGTAACAAGACAGAATGGTGTTATTAAACTGAAACTTGTATCTTCAGTGGATAAATCAATCAAACCCCTCCGGCTCATCTTGGTTTCTTTCTGGTGGGGCAGATACGAGGTGGGGGATGTCGGGGATGCTGGGGGCTGCTTCCTACTCATTCCGGGGCACCAGTGAGGGAGCTTTGCAGCTGGAAAGCAGCAGCCAAGGGAGGATATGTGCCCTTTGCTGCCCTTCTGCACCAAGGGTGGTAGAGGTGGTGGAGGTATCTTACTAGTGGGCTCAGGTGAGAAGGGGAAGGTCTGCTCCTTCTCCAGGCTCTTTGCTTGGCTTCCAGGTACATTGTGCAAACCTCCAGGGGCTCTCCCTGAATCAGGAGCTGTTCCTTATGCCTTTGCCAGCTCGGCTGGCCTAAAGTGATTGCAGGGAGGATGAGCTGCACAGGACCAGCCAGGGACTTTCCCTAACAGATGCCCTAAGCCTGATGCACAGCCCCCATGACATGTGAACCCCAGCAGACACTGAGACGAAATGTCCTCTCCACTGCAGGAGGTGTGGGGCAGAGCTGGATGTGAAACCTGAAGTGGTGATAGCTGCAAGATGCAGCAACCATGACCACCAAGGACTGTGAGATAGTTCCCAGCCTTTAAAAATAACAAACAGCTCCCTGAGCAGCAGAAGCCAAGTTTTCCATGGCTCTGTCCCACGCGGCTCCTCCTGTGCCTCTCGCTGTGGCTGAATCACGTTGCAGTGGGATGAGTCCCAGCACCGTTGGGTCACGTTGTGGTTTCCCTCCATGGGTCTTTCTTCTTTTGCAAAACAGGCCTCTGATGTATTTGAGACCTTCTGTCAAATCTAGTTGACACTGGCCAACCTTTCCAAAGTTGTGGCAGAGGATGGATGGACGACAGAATCGTGTTATGGTCCCATAATTCCCATTTCTGTGGGATGCAAAGCTTGGAAAAGAAATCTGAGCAATCCTTTTTATTGTGCTACTCTCTATGAATGCCAAGTACATCAGCACGACTCAGAATGGGCTTTCAGGGAAGGGAAACCTCATCCTATCAATGTGGTAGCAACCACCAGTGCCTGGCCACAAGCAATTTTAAGGGGATCAATCCCAGTTTAGGACCCCAATCTGAGGCTGGGGTTTCTGAGAGGGAGGAGGGCAAATATTGCTGCCTTGGAGGATGTCTGGGGTCTTGGGGACCCTGATGCTGGCTTGCCTTCTGTTGGGCTGAGGACAACAGTGGTGTTCTCCAGCTCTTGCATGGGCAGACACTGGAGCTGGTCTGGGTTCCCCAAGCTACAGGGACTGGCGTGGCCATGCAGGAGGAGCCTATCTCTTCCCCTACAGCTCAGCCAAAGCAAGCCCAACTGGCCACGGCCCTGGAGAAGGGAACCAAAGACCAACCCATGTGGGGAGAGAAATAAATGCCTGGTTCAATCTGTCTTCTCTTGCTGCATCTTTTTTGGGAGGGGAAAACCGCTTGGTGCTGCTAATGCAATTAATAAGCTGTCCTCAGAGTCTCTGCCACATCCTGTATATGCTTCCAGGCGGAAGCGAACGGTCAGCAAAGCCCGCACGCTGCTATGCTCCAGATGGGAAACATTGGCTTGGAAACCATGAGCAAAAGGACTGGCCAGCCCAGGAGGCTGCGGTGGGGACCTGAAGCTCTTAGACCTTTGCATGCTGGACTGAGACTAGCCAGAACCAGCGGTGACTGGAGAGTGCTGACACAAGGCTGTTTTTTCCAATGGCTTGTTGAAAAGGAGCTGGGAATTTCATCATTACCTTGCAGGGAGAAAATATGTACACAGCCCTTCACTTTGTACTAATATTTACCCCCAGATCCCATCACTTTGGGGTGGCTGTGATGGTCACGCCGTGACTCAGACCCCGTGGCCACATTAGTCCTCTGCAAGTGCTGCTTGGGGAGGAGATGGGGTGGGAGGATGAGGCTCGTGGTGCACTGGAAAACTGGCCGAGGTGCCTGGGTGATGGGCTCACACCCTCCTGCTTCCCTGTGCCTGGGGCAGGGGGGGGGGGGGGGGG
>NW_020799123.1:5402068-5408522 GCF_003259725.1 Athene cunicularia
GGGGGGGGGGGGGGCAGGCAGCCTCCTCCTCCTCTTCCTCCCCCCCAGAACCCAAGGGAGGGGGGATGGTTGGGAACCCACACTTGCCCCATGCGCAGGAGCTGGCCCCAGGGTGCCCAAAAGCGCTTGGCCCCACTGCCAGGGTCCTGGGGGGTGGTGGGGACATGACCAGCAGCCCCCAGCCCAGCCAAGCCACCCTCTGGTTTTACAGGCCCCCCCGGGTGCCGGCGGAGGAAGCAGCGCTGAAGGCACCGAGGTGCTCCTGGACACCTGAACCCGGACAGCCGGCACCGTGCCCGGGACAGGAGCCTCCCTCCGCTTTCCGCTCGCTGCTGGGTCGGTGCCCGTCAGCCTGGGGGGCAATTGCCAGCCCCCGCTGATGACCACCAGCTCCCCTCTCCTTAGGGCACAAACCTGCAAAAAGCACATTCCCGTTGCTCAGTGCATTGTACACTGTGAGATCACCCCACCCAAACCGAGCTGCTGGGAGGATTCCCATCCCCACACAGATGGGACATCTATTGCTCTTTATTACAAATCCTTTTTATTAATTGACCAGTATATTCACTTTAAGAGGAAGCTTTAGAAAACTGCCCCTTGGATGCTGTTGTTTCTCTATTTGATCAGTTGTGAAGCTGATGTTCCAAACAGCTCCTGAAATAAAATAATCATCAGGCTCTGCCACACTGTTGTGGGTTTATGTTTACATAGCAGAGGGCTTTGTTTTGGGGATACTTTTCTAAGCAATAGTGTGATTTTCATTTACTTTCTTTAGATATTGCAGTAAATAACTACAAATACTTTCACTTATTTTTATTGTTTTCTTGGCAGAGGAAAAATTGGCTGAACAAAAAGCCCAGCAGTGCACGGGCAGGAAAATTGGTTTATTTTAAACTTCGGAAAACCCATGTCTCATCTGTCTGCCAAAAGCTGTACATCACTTGGGGCTCTGCTACCAGCAAATTAGGATGATACTCAGGATCTAACAATACATTTTATATCTATCTACATATGATGCAGTCCTCCAGATGTATTTGGAGGTCTTGGCGCTGCTCAGGAGACCCGTGGCTTTGTGTGCCCTGTGGTGCTGTCACTGTTCCCTGCCGCTCGCTGCCCTGCCTGTGCCCAGCCTGTGCCCTGCCTGTGCCCTGCCTGCTGCCTGCTGCCAGGATGTGGCTGGGAGCTTTCCACTGAGCTTCTTTCTGTCCCTTGTGACAGAGGATCCCCAGCCTGCATCTGCTGGAGCACCGTGTGACATCCACACTGGTTCTGTGGGTAAGGAGGTGGAAAAGGTGGGGAGCGGGTCCTGGAAATCGTACTGTCAGCTTTAGGAACCTGATTTAAAAAATAATCCTAGTGATGATGGCTGGCTCGGGGGGTCAGTGAGACAGCAGCCACCCCCCCATGTGTGAAAACCCACCCGTGCCATGGTCCACTTTGGGGCCAGAGGCTGGCAGAGGGGCCAGGGTGAGGACAGAGAGGGGTGTCTGTGAGGTTGGGTATCTGCAGAGACGTTGTGCCTACAGATACTGGGGTGCCTATGGAGAGACAGGGTGCCAGCAGAGATGTGGATGCTACAAGGATGCTCCAGGGAAGCATTGGCATTCCAGCCTCGCTCCCTACCAAGCACCCATCTCCCCGGGGTCAAGGGATGCTGGAGCCCCCCAGGCCCGGGGCTGATGTTGGGCTGTGCTGCACGGCCGCTCAGAGCTCTGCTCCCCGCATCAGCCCAGCTGCTGGATGCAGATTGGCTCAGCGCCGGCAGCAGGCAGGTAACCTCTCCGAAGGTGAATGCAGATAGCTGTGCAGGTAAACACCACGCTGCAGCCTCCACTCAGCCGGGTGTGGATCCACAGAGCCCGGGCACAGCTCATCCCGCAGTCTGAGCGGTGTAGGGGGGAGGAAGGCAAGGCAAGAGGGATGCCTGGGGACAAATGGACAGCTTCTCCTCCCAGCTCGCCTGCCCAAGGACACCCGGCAGGAAGGAAGGTTCAGCCTCTTGCAGAGCTGCCGTTCCAGCAGTAAACATTGCATTCAGCTCCACAAACCAGCCCTGGACAGGAGACAGCTGTGGCTCAACACCAGGGCAGCCCAGCATCTCCCGGCCTGGTCCACACGTACAGGGTCGGACTGGGCAGAAGGAGCCCTGGGAAGGCTGGGTAAATAGCAGCAGGAGAGGAAAATTGCTTCTTAAAGGTCATCACTTTGCACTTCTGTGAATTCACCCACTTCAGTCCCTCCTCCTCTCCATGGCAGCATCCTCTGCCCTAGCCCCTGTCCCAGCAGCTCCCACTGACCCCAGCCCCAGTGCTGGGGGGCGAAGCAGCCTCCCCATCAGGCCAGGCTATTCCCAGCCTTATCTGACTGGGCAGTCACTTCTACTGGAAAGAAAATTCCCAAGGCTGGACCATCATCCTATGAGATTTGCCAAAGGGACCAGGCAGCTCCCGGGCTCCTGCCCTTTCCTGCTCCACTAAATCACCCCAGAGCCCTCCCAAATGTTTATTCTTTGGGAAAGCAATAAAAGAGAAGGAAACCCCAAAAGGCAAACTCCCACCAGCCTGCCTTTGATTGCATTTGATATTGTTTTATTTCTTAATGCTTTCCCACCACAGGCTGGCCGAGGAGGGAGGGAGGGCAGGAAGAAACAGTGTTTGAAGTGGGTAAAAATACAAATTTCCCACTAATATCTGTGTCTGGAGGGGCCTGTGTGCTGCTAGCATGGCTCGGTCGGGATCTGGGGGTGACAGTGCCTCTGAGAACAGGAGCTGGGGTCCCCCAGTTCCCCAGGCTATGAGCTTGGAAGTGAGTAGGAGCATCCCCGTGTTTGCAAAGGTGACAGAGCATGGGGCTGACACAGAGCACGGCACTGGGGTGCTGCTCCCCATGTCCCAGCCCCTCGATGGCCGGGGCAGGGGAGCTGTGGGGACAAGCAGGTGAGGATGCCGTGACAAGCTCCATCTGCCACACAGCCAGGCAGCACGGCTGCCACCAGCACTGCGATGCTGGTGGGAAAGGCTTGGGGGGGCTTTTCCATCCACTCTGCCCTCACAGAACCAGACCTGGGTTCCCAGTTTGCCTGATCGGAAAAACTTGCCCCCGTCTTTGTGCGAAGCACCAGGAGGCAGGTGGTCCCAGGGTGCCCCGTGTCCCTCAGGGGCTGGGCAGGGGTGGCAGCTGTGACACCCGGCGTGACACCAGCGGGGATGGGGGAGTGGGGCGGCGGTCGCTGGTGAGATGGAGGGGAGAGGGAGGGGAGCGCTGAGCGGTGGCAGAGGCTGAGCATCCTCTGCTGCTGCTGGGAACAGCTTCAACCCCTCTCCCAGCGGCGCCGAGTGCGGCCGCGGCCTGGCCTCTGCCGTTCGCACCGGGAACGGCAGCGCTGCAGGCAGCCAGCTCCGGCACCGGGCGGTACCGCAGGCAGCTGCCTGCCAAGGGGCTGTGCTGGCCTGCAGCGGGCAGAGGTGATGGTGGCAGCAGGGACAGGCATTTTTTAACCCTGAGTGAGATGGGAGAGTGAGAGCGGGACATGAAGGGGTCCAAATCGGTGGCAAGGGCTTGGGCAAGACGTGTCCCCTCCATGTGGGGCTTTTCCCCCAGGTTGTGTCCTGAGAGACCAGGGAGTGAAAGGATGGGGGGGACACAAACCCATCTGTCTGCACGTGGGAGAAACTCAAGACAGCCATGGGGATCACTCAGGTGGGGGGGGGCTGTGAAGAGCCAATGATGGGAAAAAAAAATCCTGGAGAACCTGAGACGTTTTAGGAAGCAGTTGATGTGTTGGAAAGACAAGGAAACCTTGGACTGCAGCCCTAGGATGGGAGCATGGGGTTTTTATGACACAAAACTACAAGGCTGTAAAAACCAGGATCTTTCACCCTGAGCATCCTTGGGATGCTGCCTCTGACAAGTCACCAGAGCTGGTGCCAGGTTCCCGGATGCCTCCACAGGTGGGGGCCTACCCGAAAGGCCATTCCCCAGCTCCATCCAGCCCCAGCACATCCCATAATACTGACTCTGCCCATCTGTGTGCCCCAGCCAGGGCTGGAGGGTGCCTGGCAAGAGGGAAGGTCAAACCCCGCAGGAGTCTGGACTCCCTCTCCCCGGGCAGCAGGCAGCCTCCCGGCTCTGACAGCTCTCCCACAGTGGGATGTCTGGGCTCATGCCACATGTCACAGCCCCACTGGCACCCAGGTTTATGCACCGTCATCCTTGGGAGGAAAAAACACAGCTGCCCTGAAAGCAAATGCCCTCTGCCAAACCTACCTGAATTATCTGAGAAAAACTCCTGCTACAGGTAGGTCAAGGCCAAGGGAAGTGGAGCTGAGCTTGTCTCTGAAAATCCTCTTTGAAAGGCCCTGAAACCTTGGCTTTGGTTTCTAATGAAGCCCAATACTGCTCAGATCTCCTCCTCGCCGGGTGCTGCAGTGTGTCTACACATCCAGGGATGGGATCTGCCCTGGCAGCAGCCACCTCCCAGCCTCCGGTGGGCAGTGAGCAGCAGGACCTTGCCTGGCCCCAGGCTGCTGGGGACGGATCCCACCCTGGAAGATTTCATGGCATGACAGGGAGGGATGGCTCCTGCCGAGATGTCCCAGCCCTGGGCCTGGCACATGGCACCAGGAGCTCCCAGCATGTCACCCAGCATCACCACTGCCAGGTGCACCCTGCACAGGACGGGTCTCCCAACACTGGCGAGTACAGTGCTGTGTCCCCCCGCGTTCCTTTGGGGACAGGCCAGACAGGACATTTATTTCCAGGCTGGGCTGTGGGGCAGTTTGCACAGCAGAGGGAAATGCTCTGCAGAGCATCTCCCCGGCATGCTGACGCAACGCCATGACGTGGCTGCCTTGGGGGTTTTTTGGTCATTTCTTTCGCTTCCTTATTGCCCAACGTGCCACAGGGTTTGCACAGGTGGCAGTCACCATCCTCTCTTTCCTTTTGGCCATCCTGCATGGGGCTCTGCCTGGCTCCTCCACAGAAGGACACATCCTGCAGGTCCAAGCCTTGGAGCAGGATGCAGGCAGGGCCACAGACACGATGTTTTTTGTCTGCCTCATTTTGTCCCAGCCAAAGACAGGCTGATCTGTCCCCTCCCAGACACAGGGAGAAGTCAGTGCCTGGCATCTTGGCACAGGTCCCTGCTTGCCACCTGCCCCACCTTGCAGCCGGGGACACCCCAACCTCAGCCCTCCCTCACCCCTGAGTCACGGGCAGGGAGCATCCACCCGCCCCACGGCACAGCCCGCATCGGGGCGTCCGTGCCCAGCCACCCACTCTGGCACTCACTGGGCTCTCCTCTTCTCCACCCGCTTCAAAAAACAACTTCAAAGGAGCTGGGGAGGAACCGAAACCTCTTCCCAACCTTTTTTTTTAGGGACCAGGACCAGATTTGCTGAGGAAGAAGCCATGGAAGTGGAAGGTGGAGGGTAGCTGCGAGCATGAGCTAAACACCCTATTAGACACCAGTGAATCCAAGCTGGACTCACGCTGCAGCACCCAGGGGCAGTTTTAGCACAGTGGGCTTGCTTGAAGTGTCCCTGTGTAAGACAAATATAAAGGAAAAATGCAGTGTTTAATAGCGAGGCAAAGTTAATTCCTGGTCCTGGCTGTAAATTCAGTCTGTGCTCGCCTGCAGCGAGTCATGAATCCAGAATTTATTTTGTGGGAAAAAACCCAGGGTCTCTTTTCCCATATAAAAGCCTCAGCCATAACCAGCTCATGCCCAGCCCAGTGTGTAAAGGTCTCTCCTCAGCCCCCCCCGATCCCGCCGGCACCGGGCAGGAGCCCAGCGCCAGGCGGCTGTGGAAGGGGCGATGGTGCAGGGGCAGCTCTCCGCGGGGCTCAGCCCTGCCGGGCTCCGGACCCGTCCCCGCTGCCAAAGCCCATGCGAGCGGCCCTGCGGCCACTGCCCAGCACCGTGACCACCACGCCTGGACAGCGGGGTCCCCGCTGCTGGGAAGTGAGGCCGGAGGGGCCGTGCCCTGGGGTCCAAACAGCGACCAGCCCGAATCGTGGCCACTCCTAATAGTGCTCGGTCCTAACAGTGACCAGTCCTAATACTGACTGGTCCTAATGGTGCTCAGTCCAAAAAGCAATCAGTCCTAATAGTACCCAGTCCTAATAGCAACTGGTTCTAATACTGAGTTGTCCTAGTAGTAGCTGGTCCTAATGGTGCTCAGTCCTAATACTGCCTGGTTCTAATACTGACTGGTCCTAATAGTGACCAGTCCAAATAGCAATTGGTCTTAATAGTAACCAGTCCTAATAGTACCTAGTCCTAATCGCAACCAGTTCTAATACTGAGTTGTCCTAGTAGTAGCTGGTCCTAATGGTGCCCAGTCTCAACAGCGCCCAGTCCTAATACTGACTGGTCCTAACGGTGCCCAGTTCTGATCGTGAGTGGTCCTGGCAGTGACCGATCCCAACCCGCCGGCCCTGGCCGCGCCCGGTG
>NW_020799123.1:5408572-5431232 GCF_003259725.1 Athene cunicularia
CCCGGGGGCGCTTTGCCGGGGCGGTGGGGATCCCCCTGCCCGGGCCGCGGCCGTGCCCCGCGCCCTCCCCGCGGTCCCCGGGGCGAAAAGCCCGGACGAACGGGGGGGACCCTCCTCTTCCTCCTCCTTATCACGGGGGGAAGTGGGTGCGTGTCCCGGCGGGGTGACCCGGCCGTGCGCCCCGGGAGGAGGGGAAACCGCGGGGCGGGGCGGAGGGCCCTGCCTGCTCCCCTGCCCAGGCCGGGAGGAAAGCCATAACCTACTTTCTGGAGCCGATGGCCCGATAAAGAGGCGAGTGTGCGGTTTTGGTTTTGTTGGTGGGTTTTCCCCTTCCCGGCACCCTTTGGAAGCGGCAGCAGCCTCGAAACCACGGGTGAGGGTACCCGGGCCCCTGCCCGCTCCCGCTGTGCCCGAGAGCATCGTCCTCCTCTCCCGCCGCTGCCGGGGCGTTGTTGTTGTTGCTGGTTTGAGGTTTGGTTTAAGGGCTCTGGCACGCTCACACGTGCTGCCTGAAGTGGCGAGTGCTGCCGCCAGCCCCTTGCAAACAAACAAAACCCTTCGAGATCGGAAAGGTCCGGTTATCCCGTGTCCGTACGTACATCCCACAGCGAGCGGGGGGATGCTGGCTGTGGATGTTTTAGCCGGTTGATTTTTTTGATGGTGGCCTTCAGTGGTTTTGGGGCTGAGTTTTACCCCAGTCCTGCCCTCCCTTGCTGCCAGGCCCACAGGACCAGGCAGAAGCTCTTACCTCCAGGCTTGCCCACTGCCTGAGTGCAGTGCCCACAGTAGTCTGCGACCCTGTAGCTCTCACTCGGCTCCCCGTGCCCACATTTTGCAGGGGGAGGGGGACCTGAGAGGCTGCGTTGTCACCGCTGGGTCCCTGTGGCAAGAGGAAGTGCCTGCCTTCTTCCTCAGCACGGCGTCATCCTTCCCTCCGCAAAGCCATGGGGAAGCCGGGACGTTCTCCTGCCTGCATGCGCCAGGGTCCTGGATGGTCGTTCCTGGGGTTTTGTAGGGTGCGCTCGTGGTATCACCACTGTCCTGGGCTCACAGCACATCCGCCCAGTTGGAGGGTTGGGGAGAGCACCCCACTCCAGTCCCATGGCTCTCCTGAGTGGGGAAGTGCTGCCCAGAGCATCCTTTGTCTCCTGCCCATTTCCCAAGTGGAAAATAACCAACTTGGAAACGTCTCACCTCTGAAACGAGCCAGAGGGTCCAACTTGCAGCCATGCCAGGGAGAAACCAGAGCCACCTCTGCCTGCTCTACCCCAGCACCACGGGCTTCACAAGCGGCTTCCCTGAGCTCCCCAGCTGCTGTGCCTGGGCTCTGCCGAGCTCCTTTGCAATTAGTGGGGTAATCAACATCTCTTGTTGCTTGCTCATTTGGAGGGCAGCTTCTGCCTGTTTTGCTCCTATTTGCTGGAAAGCGGGTGTCCGAAGCCACCCTGGTAGCCACCCTGTTTGCCTCAGCGGGGGGTTTCTCTGGCACCATTGCAGCTGTGCTGGAAACTGCACCTGGAGGTGCTACGAGCCCCGCGTGAGAAAGGGTAAACCACAGCGCGGGGGAGTAGGGTTTGACGCTGAAACAGCCACCCTGGTACAGATTCTGCAAGATGGGGCCGAGCCTGGTGTTGCTCTTGGGGGCATGTGTGAGCGTGCGGTGGGTGCAGGCAGCGTTGCCGGAGCGGGGATGCAGGCGGGAGGAACAGCGGATGGGATGGGGAGTGTGGGGGTGTGAATCTGGTGGGGAAGGGGCTGGATGGGTCATCTCTCTTCGGGAGCAGGGGGCTACACTCCTGGGGTTGCACTGGGGGAGCTGGGGAATTCAGGTGGTGTTTGGCTGTGCTGGGGTCTGTGTTTTGTCCTTTGATACTGCTCCTGTTTAACTTTTACAGTGAAGCTGAGGGATCCCCCAAATAAATCCTTATTCCTTCCCTTAGGTTGTTGGTCTCAATCTGAAAAAAAACCCCACCCTCAGGAGAAGCTTGGAAGTCAAAACAGTGCTGGTCATAAAGTGGGGGGGTGATGTTGGGAGCCCTGGTCTCACATCCTAAAGCATCCGTGGCAGTGTGCCATGCTCTGCAAGGAGGGGGCTTGTCCTTCTCTCACTGTCCCTTGTCTGCCGTACAGGCAGCCCTGCCCACGAGCTGCCCAGCCTGGCGCAGGGCTCCTGAGACATTTCCGTGTTTCCCGTGGACACCAGGAGCCCTGCAGGTACCTGAGCCTGGAGGAGTGAGCGTGGGCTTGGTTCTGTCAGAGGCTCTGTGCCAAAGGAGTCAATTAGTGGAGGCCAAAAACTAATTACGTAAATCCATATGAGCCCACAAGTGATGGGATCATAAACTCTTCTCCTCTTGAAGAGCTTTTTATCTAATGACCGCTGGTCCCTGTTGTCCTGCTGAGCCAGGAGATGTCTGACATGACGAGCCCCTAGCAGGGATGGACACTGTCCCTTTTAATTACAAGGACCCAGGAGTTGTGGCCATTTGGGAGCATGTGGTGCTTTGGGTTATGATAATTTCCAGGCTTCTGAATGAGCATTGAAAGCTCTGTGTGTGCTTGAGAGTATGGAATAAACCCTTGGCACTGGTGGCCTTTTTCTCATTAATTCCCGTTTCTTAAAAATCGAAAAGCAGTTGGTTGGTGGCTGCTCTCTTAATGAGGTTTTTGGGGTGGGGGATAGATGGAGGATACCTCGGGGAAGGTCCACATGCTGGGTGGCCCTGGGACCAACCCTGCCCTCTGCTTGGCCCCCCCCCCCCGGACCCTCATGTTCCCCTTGTCCTTGGGACCCACACCCCAAGGGCCAGCATCACGAGGTGCTGTTGCGTTAGCTGAGCACGGGGCAGGGGCAGCTTGCACCCCTTGTGGAATTTATGGGTTTTGCATGTGAGGGCTTCCCCCCTCCTCTGTAATCCTCTGGTAACTTAAATCTGGGGGGAGTTGCACAGACTTTGATAAAGTCCGTCTGGGCCGCCCAGGGAAGGGACCAGCTCCCTGCCTGCCGGGGCAGCGGAGGGTGGGGAGGCAGGGAGTTGTACTGTGTCGCAGTGCTTCAGTTTCCTCACCTATCAAATGCCACAGATTAGTCAGAAAGCTTGAATGTCTCCTGTGAAACCCACTGCTTGTCACCTCGAGGGGAGTTTGAGCACTCACCGGTGCAGGATTTGCTGCTGCGACCATACCGTGAGAGGGGGGAGCAAAGGTGCAAACCAACTCGCTCGATGGGTTGACCCAGCACTGAAGGATCTGGTGGAGTTGAGGATGGTCAGTGTGAGGTTAATGCTTGGACTGGAGGATCTTCAAGGTCTTTTCCAACCAACATGATTCTGATATGCCTGAGGATAGAGCAGGGCAAGTGTCAGGTGATGCTCCCCAGCCTTTTCCCGTGCTGCTGCCATTGTATGGAAGGGAGAGATTGGCCAGTCTGGGGGGGACACGGTCTCTGTGCAGGACGCCCAGCCCCGTGGTGACCTGCTCAGCCGGACAGTGTGTGGCCGGTGGGATGCTCCTGCCCTCTGCTCCCATCCTGGGGTTTGCCCAGCCATCCCTCCCATCCGCAGGCACCTTTGTGGAGTGCTGTAGCTCCCAGGGAAAAGGGCCCCTCCCAGCAGTCCGTGGTTTTGTTTGTTTGGGGGATTTTCATTGCCTTTTGCTTAAAAATAATAATTCCCAATGTATTCATCTGGTCTGACAGGCTCATTTGGGGCAGGGGAGATGTAGCTGGTGCCCTCCGAGATGCCCAGTGTGCCGCTGCAGCCCCACGGGGCTGCCTCCACTCCCCATGCATCATGGGGCAGCTTGCACCGGGGATTTGAGGCGGTTATCCCTGTAATTCGCCGGCCTGCAGGAACGCCAGGGCAGGGCTGGGAGTGACCTCCCGTTATGTGTAAGCCCAAAGGCTGCATGCCGTCCTTGTGGGCAGCTGGGGCGAATCCCTGACGCTCGGCGTTGGCGCGTCCTGCCCTTTCCTCAGCTCCTCCGTAGTGTGAGAAGGGAAGTCTTGCCGGGACTGGCACCGTGCTGCTGGCGTAAGGCTTTTCCTTGGGTGACGCCATAACCAGGGTGAAGTTGGCTCATGTATGTGGTGGTTTAACCCGAGCACTCCGTGGACATGGCTCCTTAAAAATCAGCATCCCCAGCCCCTGCAGTGAGCTGTGTGGCTTCCCTGTGGGTGCAGCATCCCTGGGGTGGGATGGCAAGCAGGAAAAGGATGAGGATGGTGGGGGAGACCCCACCACCAGCTCTTGGCAGCCGAGAGGCTGCAAAGTGCATTGCTGGCACAGATCCAACAGTGATGCTGCGGTGGGGGAGAGCATCCCACGGTTTCTATAGGCACTGGTGAGCGTAGGAACCCCCATGCTGGGCTTGCAGTGTGTTGGATGGGGATGAGCTGTTCCGGGTCAGGCTTTCCTCTGCAGGGTGCAGACCTGGGTGCTTCTGGCCTTGTGGCACTTGGGAAGGAAGGGAAGAAGGCTGAGGAGTGGCCCACATTTGGCTGCTGGTGTTTGGGAGGAGGGCGAGGTGGGCAGGGAGCAGCCTCCCTGGGTTGCTCGGGAGCCAGGGGAGCACTGAGGCTTAATGGGGTGTCTGAAAGTCACCCCCCAGCTTGCTGCAAGCAGAGGCACCACCTTCATCCACTGCTTTGTCCCCTCTGGGAGCTGCTGGCCCCAGGGGGGAATCAAAGGAGGCTGCTGTTGTCCATCCGGGCCTCTCCCTTTGCACAGGGGGCCAGCGGGGTGAGCAGCCACATTGTACGAGCCTTGAAATGGCTGCGCTGAGATAAGGAGCCTGTTCCCAGAGATAGAGAGCTTTAGCTGAGGGGCCTTATCCTGACGCCAGCCCAGGGCTCATCTTGTGCCTGGGATGAGCTGAACTGGCACACAGGACTGAGCACCACCTCCCACTGCTGCATCCCACATGGAGCGGGAATGCTTGGAGCTCATGGTGAGGGGACCCTCTGCAAATATGGGGTGTTTCTCCCAGCTCAGTGCTGTTCTGGGTGGCTCAGTGCTCTCTGAAACAGGCAGTGAGGGATTGGGGAAGTCTGCAAGTCCAGCCTGAGTCCTCACACCAAGAGTTGCTGTTTTGCAGAAGAATGGGAGGAAGAAAGGTACCCCCCCATCCCCATTGTCCTCTCGAACAAGTATTTTGCTTTGAAGAGGGAAGTGAGAGTGAACTCAGTAATGACCTGTGCTGTGGGGATCGCAGGCAGACGGCTTGCAGGCAAGCTGCCCCCCTTGCCTCATGTAAATAATGACCTGGGACCCCTCAGCCCCTTCCAGAAGGTGCAGCTGTGGCCAAAGCACTCGTACCATCATGCCCATGCACCCCGTGTTTAAGCCAAGCTAATGAGGAATCGAAGTAGCTCAGAGTAATTACTCAGTTCTTAGATAAAACCAATTTAAATCAATGCTGGTAGCCTGGGGAAATCTGTGCAGTGCCTGGAAAAAAGCTTTCCTCGGGTCTGGAGAGTGCTGCAACCCTTCCTGCAGTGCAGCTGGGGAGCAGCCGACCCCTCTGCATGTTCACTGGTGGAGCTGCCCTTGCTTCCCACACTGCTGGTGGAGATTTTCGCCCTTTGCTCTTTCCAAAGCCGTTGGGGTGACTCAAAGCATCTGCATGCATGTTCCCCAGTTGCCCTGGGCTCCAGCCCTAGGAAAGGGCCAGCGGGTTGGGGGTCCCCCTGCACAGCCATGGCCCCTCCAGCAGCACCCACTGCCCTGGCCAGTGCGTCTCCACTTCAGGAAGCAGAGTGAGTTTGTGCAGTGCCACCTATTTGGGGTTATTCTGCTGTGAGGGACCTGTGGGGAGGGGGGGGTGGGTGGGCAGTGGCGCAGAGGGACCCCAGCTCACCCCAGCGTGTTGGGAAGCCTGTGGGTGCCAGCACTCACTCTGCCAGGGCAGGGTGGGTCATTGTGCTGGTAAAAATTAATGAGAGGGGGAAAGGAGGTGCATCTGGGATGTGGGAAGTCCTCCCCGTGGCGGGAGATCCCAGATCTTGCAGGCAAATCCTTCCCTTTCCATGCAGATACCGGCGGTGTCTCCCCGGACTGCTGGGGAGAGCTGGGCCACGCAGGCTCCCGGTGATCAAACCCTTGCAGCAGGGAAGGCCAGCACGTGGCTGCCCGGTGCAGCGATGCGAGCAGCCGTGCACCCTCCCCAGGTCTCGCTTCCTTTCCCTGCAGGCAGGCAGGGCTCTGCCCGCTGCGCCTTTATCAGCAGCACCCCGCGCAGCCCCCCCGTCCATCTCCCCTGGTAACTTTGCTTCCTTCCAGGGCGTGCCACGCGCTCCAAGCTCGCCCGGGCTGAGCAAACCCGCCTGTGGTTGCCCAATGTCCTGCCCGATGTAGAAAATGGGAGAGGATTTCCTAATGGCAGCGTGGGTGAGGTGCGTATCGGCTGCCTGCGTGCCCCGGGGTCCGGCCAGGCTCTCACCACCCGTCAGACATCCGTACCCCATCCTGCTACCCCAGCAGCCATGCTGGAGACGGGGATTAAAGCTCCTGTGGGTCGCTGATGCCGACCACGTGGCTCAGCAATAGAGGAGAGGGAGGGGACAGCTTAAAACACCCCCTGGAACACAGAGGTCCTCTCTCAAGACTCAGAGTGAAACCTTGCATCTTGGAGGTTTGCTGACCAGTCCCACCGTGGCGGGGTTGGCACATGTGGGGAAAAGATGGAGTTGCCTTTGCTGTGGTGGAGGGAGGAAAAAAAAAAAATCGGCGTGATGTCGTGGTGCTGGGGCATGAAATGGTCATGCATGGGCTGCAGGGGGGGCTCTGTACTGTGGGCGTGGGGCTGTACAGGGACATGAAGTCTTTTAGGGATAGGAGGGTTGCTGCAGTGGTGCCATAAAGTGTGTTTCGTCCTTTAAAAAAAAACCCTTGAATACTCAGAGCACAAAAAAAAAAAGCAGAGGGTGGGAGGAGGGAGGCAGCGGCTCCTCAGCTCAGGGGTCGGTGCTCTCCAGGTCTCCCCATTTGAGTGGGTTCACGAGGGACTGAGGCACACACAGGTCAGGGCTTTCCAAGAAGAAAGAAAAATATTAAGATAATTAGTTCTCCATCCCAGAAGTATTTTTCCTTTTTTTTGTTCTTCTTGTTGTTTTTCAATCATGGCTTTTCATTTCAAGAGCAGTTTGTGCTGGGCTGCTTCTCTCAGAAACTGGAAAATGGTAAAAAGCTTTTAGCAAGGGAGCTGAAGAGGGAGAAGGTGTGCTGGGCGGCTGCTCGGGGTCCTCTGCCTGGGTGCGAGGCCACAGAGGCTCAGTGCTCAGAGCAGTTGGGCTGACTGCCTTTCCTGTCTGGGGCTCTTCATAACCAGGAGCACCTTTTAACGAGGCTCCAGCCTAGAGAAAGGTCTTTAAGGCACTCTGAATCATTTCTGGCAGCTGTCAGCGCAACAGCATGCACTCTGCCTAATGGACTCCTGGGTGTGAGCCTCCGCGATGGCTGCGGGGGTGGTCGGGGGCTCCGCGGCATTGCTGACCCTTTTCTCACTGCCCTCCGGAGGTGCAGAGGGAAGAGCAGGGGTCACCATGCTCAGAGTGATGGGTGTGATGGGTGCTTGGGTGCTCACAGGGGTCCCGCTCCCGGCCCCACGCCCTCGGGTGGCTCAGAGCTGCTTTCCCCTCCCAGCTTAATTGCACCAGCCTGATGCACTTATATTCCAGCACTGGTAATGTTGCCTCTCCTCACACCAACAGGCTCAGGGAGAGCAGTCCCGACCCTTCTCTGGGGCTCTGTGCACCTGCTGTGCCCTGCATACATCCCTCTCCGACCAGGGCTGCTCTGCAGGGTTGTCACCAGCGTCTCATATGATGGCTATGCTTGGTTTTCCCTAGCTCTGCTCTGCAGGTTGCTGCTTGGCCTTGCTGGTGGTCCCTTTGCGTTGCTCAGAGCATGCCAGCATGTCCCATGGTGATGCCTTGTACAAGCCACGTCACTTTTTCCATCACTTGCTTCCTTGGGTGTGCTTCCTTGGGTCAGTGTCTGTCGTGATTCACCCCAGGGCTGAGAGCCAGCCCTGGTCGCCTTCCCTGTGCCTTGCCCGGTTGAAGACTAAAACCTCGTCCCAGTTGCTCACCAGTGACTGCAACACATCTGCCCGCTTGGAAGGGGGTAGGGACTTCACCCCCCTGCTGCTGGAGCTGGAGCACAGGCTGTGTCCCTTGCTGCTGGATGTCAGGCTTCTGGTGAACTTCAGATGAGCTTTGAGAGGGAAGATCGTGATGTGGGGGATCTATTCTTATCAACCAGACCAGGTTACCCCCCTCCACCCCCCTGCCCGTTTATCGCTCCCCTGCAGATGATGGTAGTGTCCCCAGTGCATTTTTGTCTCTCCCTGGAGATGTTTTCCAGCCTGAAGTGACACTGTGCTACGCTGGAACCCCTCTTCCAGCTAGAAGCAAAGCTCTTACCAAGCTCAGGACGTGTTTGAGGGTGCTGAGTCCCTTTTCTGTCACCCCCCCCCGCTGCTGTCCCCACAGCAGGGCGTTCGCACTGCTGCCAGCTCAGCATGTCGCCTCTCACTTCCCTTTCCTAACCCCAGGGCAGAGCCACCACGTCCACCCCGGGTGCCTGGGGACTGAGCTGAGGCTCCCTGGGGACGTGCAGCTGCCAGCACCCAGGGGCTGTGCCCTGTGGATGGGGCTGCTGGTGCCGGGGCTGCTGGGCAGAGAGTGATGCTCCTGCTGGCATAGCCCTTCGTCCCAGGGCTGGGAGGGTGAAGGGGACCCAAGGGGCCGAGCTCATGGCAGGTCAGCTCTGGGTGGAGGTGCTGGCTGGCCCCTTCACACGCCGAGCACACTGGGCGACAGTGGTGCCAGGGCTAAACACGCGGGGAGCTGGGAAATGCCTTCCCAGCACCATCTGCAGGGGATTTCTCTGGCTGATGCAGCGTAAAACTTGTGGGTCAGGATCTGTGCTGGGGGGTGGCCGCTGCACCCAACTCATGTGGCCAAGGAAGCTTCAACCCTTGGGGGCTGCTGCCCTCCTCCTCCCACTTTCTCAGTTCCAAATAATGTGTGTTAATGTGCAGAGCCATGAAAACTGCTCTGGCTACCCTGCGTGACCGGGACAGCAGGTGCCCGCTGGGCTGTGCCAGTTCCCCCAGAGCTGCGTCACCTTGCTCGGGGCAGGCCGGATCTGCGTATCCACCCGCGCTGTGTGGGAGTGGGATGGGGCTTTTAACCATGCTGCAAACCTGCTTCACCAGGAAGCACAGATGTCCTTTCCCAGTGCTGCCTGGGTGTGATGGGAGCAATTAGGGATGGGATTTTGGGCCAGGAGTGTTAAGAGGGGGGCTACACAAAGGCACCATGTCCTCTTGCACCCCTGAACTACACCATTTGGCTCCAATTCCTGTGCTTCTGTCCCTACTGCTGGTAACCATTCCCCAGGGGTGGAGGAGGATGAGGGTGTCCTGGGGCTCGCTCCAGCCCTGGTGTGTTCCCATCCCTGGCTCCCCGGAGCAGCTGGCATCTCGAGCTCATTGCTGGCTGCCCTGGGAGGAAAACAAACAACATCTCCAGCTCGCCAGCAGGACGGAAAGTTTTGCTTGCTGGGGATGGACCGCCTGGCTGGCATTCTCCCAGCTTAGCAGCTATTAAATACCTCAGCGAGGCACTTGCCTTTCGTGCCTGCTCTTTGTGGGTGAGAGCTTGGCCTAGCAGGGGCGGGTGAAGACTCCCTGCCCATCCTGCACAGTTCCCTTGCCACGGAGCAAGGTGCGTTGCTGCAAATGGCGTTTTTGCCTCCTTCTACCACCCTGTGTCAGCAGCTGGTCCATGTCCCCAGTGTCTGGCTGCTGGCAGCCCTGTCCCCAGGACCTGGGGAGCTTTGAGCTCAGCTCTCCTTCTGCCCAGGATGCTCCTGCAGCTTTCCCATGCATGACTTCTCATTGCAGGCTCTCCCCACCAGGCAAGGCAGGAGGAGTTTGGCCGTGCTCCAGGGCTCTCGTGCGTGAAGGACGGAGGAGGAGGAAGAAGAGGAAGGCCACCACAGGTGTTGCCATTGAGACACGCTGTGCAGGATCCCTGCCACTCTTATGAGGTAGGGAGACCCCGGCGGGGACCAGTAGAATTTTGGGGGCTGGTTGCTCCCAGCTTTGGTGCTTAACAGCAGCGAGGATTGAGGCAGCAGCTGAAGTGCTGACAGCACCCAAGGGTGCTGCTTCTGTGTCTCTGGGGAAGAGGGGAGGCAGGCAGCATGCTGGGGTGCTGCCTGCGATCAAAAGTACTGCCTCCAGCAACATCTTTCTGCTCCTAGTGACATCTGTGTGATGGCTGCCTTGCATCTTCCCACCCAGATCCCCCCCATGAACTGATTTATCACCAAAGCCAGAGAGGAGCAGGGTTCATTCGGGAATGAGGACCCTGCCCTGCCACCAGCCAGGGCCGCTGGTGCCCCTTGACAATGGGGTCTTACTGAAGCCACTGCTCGGGTTGGATCTGGCATTCCCCCTGCCATGCACGTCTCGCGTGTCTCCAGTGGCTCACCCCATCCCTGCCCTGCGGTGCCCCAGCCAGCCCAGCACCCATTTTAAGCCGTGCAGAGGCAGGTCGGAGTAGCAGGCTGAAACCTGGCCCAGGAGCTGCTGAAGGGCAGTGATGCTCTCGAGTGCTGCCAGCTCCTGGCTCCTGTGTCCTTAGGGAGCTGGTCCTGGACTCCTGTATCCCCCAGGAGCTGGTTCCATGCTGCTAAAGCCAGGCTTTGCTTGTGGTGGGGTCTGATGGGAGGGTTGTACTTGGGACTGTGAATGCTGGTGGAGCTACAGAAGTGCCCCTGTAGCTGCCTCCTGCTCAGGCATGTACTGCCCAGGGGGACCCCATTGCAGAGGGGCCTGGGGGGGGGTCTTGATTGCCCAGCTGACTGCTTGAGCACCCTTACTCGGCAAGAACAGAGCAGGGTGTGAGGCCATGTGGCTGCGCTGGTTATTGGGATCCTGGGCAGAGAGAGGGGCCAGGCTCATGGGTCGAGCTGGAGTTTTGCAGACAGTGGCACTGTTGGACTCTGAGCTCCAACTCAGAGATGGTGGGTGAGGGCAGAGGAGCCCCAGTGGGACCCCTGGGGGGGGTGTGGGGGACTCTGCCATCCCCCTCAGGGGGAGAGGGCCAGCTCCCATCTCCCTTTGTGAGCAGATCCTGTGGGGATGCTGGTCCTCCTGGCTGGCCCATGGCACACCAAAGGGCGTGAGCGGGGCAGGTGGCACCATCCCCATGGCCGTGGCTGTGCTGGGGGGACAAGGGATGTTCGTAAGACCTGGTGATTCCCCTGGGCACTGGCGTGTGGTTGGGGGGACAGGAAGAGGCCAGAGGGAGCCATGTCTCCCTTCAAGAGCCCCCATAGCCACTTATCGGATCTGGGACTCGCTCCCTTGTGCTCAGATGGAATTACTTTTCCTGCGAGGTGCTGGTAGAGCTGGACCCTCGGGAGGGGATTACTCAAGGAATTTACCACCTTTTGGCTGTTAAGCTTCCCCCTCCTTGCACATGATACCAGGGAGGATTCAGTCTCCCAGCCTGGTGTATGCAAGCATGTGCCAGAGGGGAATATCCCGTGTGTCCCCTCCCATGGGGCACCCCAACACGTGGGGGTCCCAGCTACGTAGCTGGAGGTGGCACAGGCCGCCCCAGCCCCTCTCACAGCAGCCAGAGACATCCCCCATGGGGGGCTGTGCTGGAGGTGGGGGGATGTGAATCTGGTGTTCTCAGGCTTTGCATGTCCCCTGCCTGCCTGCATCCATCCCCTCCCTTCCCACTCTGCCCTGCACGGACAAGATAAGCACTTTGCAGACCCCCCCGGAGCACCTGCGATCCCCCCTCAGTTCCCTCACTGTGCTGAAGCATGGGGGCCAGTGCCCTCATATCTGAGAGCCACAGATGTGTGCCATGGGCCTGCCTAGGGCTTACAGGGGTCCTCCCCGTGTCTCCCACACACATGCAGAGTTGGTCAGGTGCCTCCTGACGGGCTGGGAAACCCGCACGTGCCACAGGCACATGCCAGGGTGCTGGGGATGCTCTGACCCTACTGCCCCTGCCATCCCTCACTCTGCTCCTGGCAAGTAAAGGGGTGGTGCGGGTGGTCCGGGGGGACCGGGAGTGGGTGGGTGATGGAAGCCCTCCTGTCCACACAAACCCGGGGAGGGGGTGCAGGTTTTGAGGACACAGTGGCTGGGCTGTTGGTGGCAAGGTCTCAGTAGCATGGCCAGTGGTGTATGGAGCTGAGGCTGGTGAGACCCCATCTCCCCCTGGGACCCCACACACGAGCTCCTGGGGAGATATTTCTTCCTCTGTCACTGACTCCTTGCACTCCCCCAGCCTGCCAGCCACCACCAGCCCAAGATGTCAGCCGGTGACAAGAACGGGGGCAGCCGCTCCAGCAGCAGCCGCCTGCAGAGCAAGAAGCCCCCGAACCTCTCCATCGTCATCCCCCCGCGGGAGGCAGAGGAGGATGGCACCCGCAAGGAGGTGAGCGACAGGGAGCACTGTCCATCCCATGCTGGGCTTGGGGGCCTGCTGTGTCTGAGGGATCCCCCCATGCCACCTTGTCCCTAACACCCTGCTCTGCCTTCCAGCCCTCCAAGGTCCCCATCTACCGAAAGAGCAAGAGCCTGCAGGAGCCCCGCTCGAAGGGCTGTGAGCACCAACCTGGCTTCCGCCGGCAGACTTCCCTGTCCCAGAGCATCCGCAAGTGAGGGCCGGGGAGCGGCGGCCTGAGGGCAGGGTGGGCTCTGGCAGCATCACCAGAGGGGCCCCTCAGTCCCCGTTGGGGTGTTATGGCTCTGGGTAGCAGCAGAGGACTGGGGATGGAGATGGAGAGTCACAGGTTGGAAGTGAACAGCTTGGAGGGTTTTGTGCCGCTCTGCTTTGACTCCCTGGTGTCTGCCTGGGGATAATCCTGCAGCAAATTGTTCAGTGCTTATTCACACTGTTGTTTTGTACACTGGGGAAATTTCTCAGCCCTGTTTATGTAGGGCCTTCACAAACGCCTTAAGCCAGGCATCTGCTGCAGCCCAGAGCCGATGCAGTGTCCCGTGCGAGGTGCAACTTTCGATGGTGTTACCTCTCCAGAGAGACACAAAGGCCAGCGACCCCTCTGCAGCGTCCCTTCCCCTTCCCTCCCCACTTCCTTGAAACCCATAGCTGGGTCAAAACTGCCCTGCTGTGGGCTGAGCCAACGCGCCCCAACCCCAGTCATCTGCTGGAGGGGATGCTCGGGTTGGATGGTGGTACTCAGGGTGGGGGGCCCAGCTGGGTGACGAGTGTGCCCATCGTGCATCCAGGGGCACAGCACAGTGGTTTGGTGTCAGTGGCGACTGGGAGGGGAAGCGACAGCAATGGCAACTCAAGAGCCTGCAGCACTGCAGCATGAGATACGGCAAGCTGAAGCCTGCCTACCGCGACATGGAGCTGCCCAGCCAGGACGTGCCCTCCTTCCAAGGAACCGAGTCACCCAAGCCCGCCAAGATGCCCAAGGTAGAGCTCAGGGCGTGGGGTCTGGCTCCCAGCCTCGCTTTCCCAGCACTGACACCTTTCCCGTCCTCCAGATCGTGGACCCGCTGGCCAGGGGCCGTCCCTTCCGCCATCCCGATGAGACCGACCGTCCCAACACGCCCCACCACGTCCTGCCCCCCCTCACCCCTGGTGTTGTCTCCTTGGCATCCTTCAACAGCATCCGCTCCGGCTACGGCCGCCTGCCACGCAGGAAGAGGGAGTCTGTTGCCCACATGAGCTTCAAGGCAGCTGCAGCCCTTCTCCGCGTGAGTTTTGTGGACCTGGGGAATGTCATCATCATCCTGACCTGGGTTTCAGCTCTGTCCCTCACACATCATCTTTGCTTCTTGGCTTTTTGCTTTGCACAGAGATTGTTGTCTCTCCAGGGTGGGTTTGAGGGGGGAGGTTAGTGTTTTTTAACATGAGCTCTGCTTAAAAAGAGTAGTTTTGGTGAAAACTGGACATGCCTAGAAAAAAGCAGCTTCTGAGTTTCACTGCTGAGGAGCCAGGAAGCTTCTCCGACAGCTTTCTAGCCCCTGGGGAGCTCTGGGCAAGCCTCGGGGACAGGGACTGGGACTGAGACCAAATGGGATTCAGATTTCACTTGTCATGCTGACTAACATGGTCATGGTCTAATGCTGGCTCTGAGGAGCTGAAGGCAGCAACTGCTGCCAGCTCCTGCTGCCTGCCCTTCCCATGCAGCGGGTTATGGTGCCTGGTTGGGATTTAATTCTTGCCATTTGGCTTTGGGGAGGAAAGCTACAAGAAACCCTTGGTGCTACAAATACTGGAGGACTTCTGGTTGCTTACCCTCATTTGCTTCCCCTGCCAAAGGGACGCTCTGTCCTGGAGCCACTGGCTCCCAAGCAGAGGAGCAACAAGAGGAGCTTCGTGTACCCCAGCTTCATGGACGAGGACATGGTGGACCCTGTGGATACCCTGGACTCGTCCTTCTTCAGTAAGGCAAGCACTGTTCCACAACAGCTGCCAGAGCAGGGAGGGGTCCTGGTGCCCCTGCACGGGGACTGGACGTGCAGCAGGGCTCTGATGGGGACCCCTGTGTTGGTGCTTCACCCTGCCGGGAGCAGGGACATGGATGGCTGCTGTGCCCAGTGCTGCAGAGCCCCGGTCTCGGTGATGCTCCTTGGGGGTGGCGGGAAGCGGTGCCGCCATCGTGGGTTTGGACATGTGTGATGGGTGAGAAACCAGAGCCACCTGGTGATGCACATCCTTGGGCAGAGGGAGGTTTCTCACCCATCACACATGTCCAAAACCACCTCTATTCTCCTTCCAGATGGACATGCACGACGAGACGTACTCCATGCCCGATGATGTCTTCGAGTCACCGCCTCTATCAGCTACGTATCTACGCATGCACCTGGCAGGGGAGGATGCCAGGGCGTCCCCCGAGGTGGAGCAGCCCACCCCGTGAGTTCCATCTCTCAGACAGTCCAGTCCCCAAGGCTGCCCACGTCCCCTGGTGCAGTCAGGATGCCGTCCCTCGCCATCCCTGCCATGGGCAACTGGGCACTTACAGTGTGCTTCTAGGAGGAGGAAGCCAAGAGATGCCCCTAGTCCTCATCCCAAGCATCCTCTGGCCTTCCCCAGCTCTGAGCTGTTGCCATGGGGTTGCAGGTGGGGGATTTCTCAGCTGGCCCCTTTGGGCAGGTGTGATGGCTTCCTCCTCTCTCTGCAGGCGGGAGGGTGTCCGGCTCACTTCGGCCTCTGCCGACGCTGGCCTGGCTCCCCGGCGAGGCAGGCGCATCGCTTCCAAAGTGAAGCACTTTGCCTTCGACCGCAAGAAACGCTACTACGGGCTGGGGGTGGTAGGGAAGTGGCTGAACAGGACGTACCGCCACAGCCTGAGCAGCATCGTGCAGTCGCAGCTGGAGATCACTGACAGCCACCGGTGAGGGGGGACTGGTGGGATGGGGATGGGCACGGGGCTCCTCAGCTGTAACTCAGATGTGTGTATCCCTCAGTACTTGGGGGACTGCAGCATCCCTTTGCCCAGCCATCCTTGAGTTGCTCAAATTTTGGCTCCTTTCTTCTGCAGGCCGTATTTCACATACTGGATCACCTTTGTCCACATCCTCATCACCTTGCTGGTCATTGGCACCTACGGCATCGCCCCCATCGGCTTCACCCAGCACGTGACAACAGAGTTAGTAAGTTTAAGAGCTACTGGCCGGGGCTGTTCCCTCCCAGCCTCTCCCGTGACAGGTCTGGCTCTGAGATGGCAACCAGCTAGCTGCTGAGGAAAGCAGGGCTGGTGTCTGGGGGTGCCTTCAACACCTCTCAGGGATGATCCATCCTCTGGGGTTAATCCTGGGAGCCTGCAGCCAGCTGCACTGCTCCCCCAGCACCCAGGCTGGAGAGAAGAGCAGGCGTCCATCTTCCCAGGAGGGACTGTGACCGCCAGTGTCCCACACTGTTGTGTTCCTTGCTTGGGCTGGGAGCATCCTGGGGCGCTGCTGGCTCCTGCTGTTTGAGAGGCTCCAGTAAATCACCGGGGCAGGGGTTCTGTGTGTGCAGGATGAGCAGCAGTGTGTCACAGCAGCATGTGTGCTGGTGGCAGGGCTGTTCTCCCTCCCATGTTGCTGGTGGGACCCAGCAGCCCTTCCCTTCGGAAGAAGGGGGCTGCTCAGCACTTCACGAGTGGAGGGAGAGGGGGCTGCACACCAGGGGATGGGGAGCTGACCCTGGCCTGGCTCGGCAGGTGCTGAGGAACAAGGGCGTCTATGAGAGCGTCAAGTACATCCAGCAGGAAAACTTCTGGATTGGGCCCAGCTCGGTAAGGCTCTGCCAGACCCCAACCTGAGGCTTTGCCCTCCGCTGGCCTCTGCACCCCCTGCCCTGAGCCAAGGGGGGGTCCCTGGGGGGCTCCTCCTCCTGGATGGGAGCTTGACCCCTCATCTCAGCTTGCTGTCCTGGGCCCTTGGTGCCCCCATCCCTCTGGGACCTGCTACCCAGTTCTGGGAGCTCAGGGGCGCTTCCTAGAGCTGCAGCACCACCGTGGGATGGTCAGAAGAGACCCTGTCCCCTTCCTACCCCCCTTCCCCCACTGGGGTAATGGAGGCTCAGGACTATCACCTGTGGGGACCCAGCTGAGCTCTCCCTGGGGCAGCTGGAGGGAGGAGAGGTGTGGGGGGGTGCCACAGACTGTCCCCTGGACTGACATTTCCCAGATCGACCTGATCCACCTGGGAGCCAAGTTCTCCCCCTGCATCCGGAAGGATCGGCAAGTGGAGCGGCTCATCCAGCGCGAGCGGGACCGGGAGCGCGGCTCTGGCTGCTGCGTCCAGAACGACAACTCAGGCTGCATCCAGACGCTGCCGCAGGACTGTTCGGTGTGTGCCACCGGCACCGGGAGGCGCTGGGCATCCCTGGGGAGAAGGGGGGAAATGATCTCTCCACCCTGCTCGGTGCCAGAGCAGGATGTGTGCGGGGTCAGAGCGGTGTGTTCGCTGCCACGTCCTCAGTTTTTCCATCTTCCCTGCAGGAGACGCTGGCGACGTTCATCAAGTGGCCGGGCACGAATGCGCCGGCCATGGGCTTGGGAGAGAAGCGGACGTCGGGGGCCGTGTGTCACCAGGACCCCAGGTAGGAGTGATGGCTGTGGGGAGGGCAGGTGGCACATTCACCAGCTGTGGACACGGCAGAGGTGCTGCCTGGGGCTGCATTTCCAGCTTGGATACCTCGAATCCTCTTGTCCAAGGGGCTAGGGGGCTCTTACACGCCATAGGAGAGCGGTAAGGAAGAGGGAATCGGTAGGGAAGCAGAGGTGGGGTCTGTCCTCAGAGTAGGCAGCAGTGGGTGATGCCGTTGGCTTGCGCTGGCCCCTGCCTGCCCTGCTCTGCTGGGATGGGCGATGCTGCGATGGGAGCCGTGGGGGTGTCTGACAGACGTGGGTGCTGCGGTGTTTGCCGGCAGAAGGTGTTTCTTCGTGGGATAGGGAGGGTGTTGTAGGACACCAGGGTGCAGGGTCCCTCCCAGGCCAGGGAAGAAGGGGCAGGTCTGGGGCTGTGTGCCTGTGGGGGGTTACTAGTGTGCAGGGAGGGGGACCCATCCCGACCCCCCCCTCACCTCCTCCCACCAGGACATGTGAGGAGCCAGCATCCAACCCACCCCACGTGTGGCCCGACGACATCACCAAGTGGCCGGTAAGAGCCCGGTGGCACCACGAGCTGGGTGGCACCATGGTGGCAGCCTCTGTAGGAGACGCAGCGGGCAATGGGGAGAGCCTGGGGCTGGGCCCTGCTACAGCTCCTTTCCCTCCTGCCTGCAGATCTGCACCTACGAGACCCAAACCAACCACACGGGCTTCGCCCACATGGACTGCCAGATCAAGGGCAGGCCCTGCTGCATCGGCACCAAGGGCAGGTGGGTCACAGTGATGGGGGCACCAGGCCCAGGCTGGGCTCCGCCACTCTGCCCTGCTGCCTGTTGTATTGGAGCTGTGCCAGGGGGAGAGGGAGGTTACAGAGCCTTGGGGTGGGTGGGAGGTTTGGTGGCAGCCGGGAGCAGAAGGGGATGCTTGGGGGAACGGGAAACAAACCCTGTCCTGAGCGAGCCCGCTGCCTGCCCTCTGCCCAGCTGTGAGATCACGACGCGGGAGTACTGCGAGTTCATGCACGGCTACTTCCATGAGGAGGCAACACTCTGCTCGCAGGTGAGCGGGGCTGGGAGCCGTGACGGGGGACACGGGACACCATGCTGGCAGTTGGGTCACAGACTGCTGTGCTGATGCCCAGGAGCTTTATAGGATCCTACCAGGAATGGCACATGGTTGGGATGGGTGTGAGCAGGAGGAATGCAAAGTGCAGGGACTCTTCCCGCTGCGTGCCTGCCTTGCTGGTTGGGGCGGGAGGAAATGTAGGGCTGGAGCCAACCTCTCCCGGGCAGCACTGGTGTCCTTGGGAAAGGCACATCCCAGGCAGGAAAATGGCCCTTCAGGATCTCCTGGGGCACTGGGGATGCTCGGTTGCTCCCTCCCCAGCACCTGGGCAGTGTGGGTGCCTCATACCACCCAGTGTTCCCCCACAACTGGCACATGACATAGTCGGCCACACGTCCCTGTGAGCCATCCCTTGCTCCCTGCATCTCTGGGGTGTGGGCTGAGCTCCCGTCACCCCCCAACCCTGCCGCCTTTGCAGGTGCACTGCCTGGACGAGGTCTGTGGCCTCCTGCCCTTCCTCAACCCCGAGGTCCCCGACCAGTTCTACCGCCTGTGGCTGTCCCTGTTCCTGCACGCTGGGTGAGCCGCGGCCCCCCCTGCACCCCCAGGGGATGGGGGGGTGACTCGGGACTGGGGTATCTGTTGGGATGGTCTGTGATCGCTGATGGGTTGGGAGAGGAGAGGGAGGACACCCCCAGAGTACAGCCACACGTGCCATCTGTGGGGGGTGTTTTGTAAGATGTCTCGTGCCCCAGGGCAGTGGATGGGAGGGCTGGGAGGGGGCTCTGGCAGGGCAGGAGTCTCTTACGTGGAGTCTCTCCCCCCAGTATCATCCACTGCCTGGTGTCAGTGACATTCCAGATGACAGTGCTAAGGGACCTGGAGAAGCTGGCAGGCTGGCATCGTATCTCCATCATTTTCATCCTCAGCGGCATCACGGGCAATCTGGCCAGCGCCATCTTCCTGCCATACAGGGCAGAGGTGAGGGCTCAGGGGGCAGGGGGCTCTGCCCACATCACCCCAAGCCCAGCCAGCTCCCTGGGGACCAAAGGACACCCCCTCCCTGTCCCTGTCCTGGCAGAGGTTTGGGCAGGGGGCTGCAACACAGAGTGCTCCTCCTCTGGCAGGTTTTGCCAGGTTGGGGGTGGGAGGCTGATGCCCCTGTGGTGGTGGGGTGTCTCTGCCCCCCGTGTGGGGTTCACACATGCCATGTGGGTCACGCGTTGCCACGTGTCAGGGTGTGTGCCGGGTCCCTGGGCGGGCAGATGGCTAATCTGCTGGCAGCAAAACCCTGCTGGGCTTTAAATGAGATCAGGCCGAGCACCCTAATCCCCTGGGGGTGCATCAGAACGGGGCTGGGGGGGCTGTGGCCTGGAGGGGCGTGATGCTGCCTGGCTTCTGAGTCACCAAAAGCGCTGGCTTGACTGAAACAGCACTGGTGTGCTCCCCTCCTCTTCCTCCTGTGCCAGGGCTCCCACCCGTGAGCCCCACACCAGTGTGAGTGCAGCCCTCGGAGGGATGCAGGAGCCAACTGTGTTTTGCCAGGGGAGGAGACAGTCCTTGGGGACGTGGGGACGTGTCCGGGTGTGCAGGGTCTGGCCGTGACTTCCCCCATCCCTGCAGGTGGGCCCTGCTGGGTCCCAGTTCGGCTTGCTGGCCTGCCTCTTCGTGGAGCTCTTCCAGAGCTGGCAAGTGCTGGAGAAACCCTGGAAAGCCTTCCTCAACCTCTTCGGCATTGTCCTCTTCCTCTTTGTCTGCGGCCTCTTGCCATGGATCGATAACATTGCTCACCTCTTCGGCTTCCTCAGTGGCCTCCTCCTCTCCTTTGCCTTCCTGCCCTACATCACCTTCGGCACAGTGGACAAGTACCGCAAGCGAGCCATGATCATCGTCTCCTTGCTGGTCTTTGTGGGGCTCTTCGCATCGCTGGTGGTCTGGCTCTACGTCTACCCCGTGAACTGGCGCTGGGTGGAATATCTCACCTGCCTGCCCTTTACCAGCAAGTTCTGTGAGAAGTACGAGCTGGAGCAGGTCCTGCACTGACCCTGCCGGTGGGGACAGGGCTGGGAGAGGCGCAGGCAGTGATGCTTTTGGGGTGGATCTTCACCAGCCCGCAGGAGACGGTGGCTCCTCTGGGAAGGGGCAGAGACCCTGGGCACGGCTTCATCCTCAGGGCTGGTGGGTTTTGGGCTCCCCCCTTTAAATGCTGGGGATGCGGTGGGGAGCAGGGCTGGAGCCATCCTGTCCTGCACCCTTTGGGGCTGCTGTTTGGCACTGAAAAGCCATAATTAGTTTGAGGACTGACCCCGGCTGCTGCCTGCATGGGGAAAGGGCCAAGGGAAGTGGGATTTTGGTGCATCCACAGCTGGTCTGGGCTCCTACCCCTGGGGCAAGGGGCTTCAAAAGCACCTGGGAATGCAGCTACTAAGGTCTCCTGCCTGTGCCTCTGCCTGCCCAGGGCCCCATCCTGCCTCAGTGCCTGCAGGCGCTGCAGCTCATACTGTGAACACGACCCATTTTTTTGCAGGGTCACTTTTTTTTATCCACAGCTCTTTAGGCTGAGGGTTTCCCTCACTTTGAGATCCCCAGGGTCTTTTCTGTGGCTCTGATGTGTTCAGAGCTGGGCTTTGAAAGTATTTTTCAGTCTGTCTCTCGCATCTGATGCTCCCCTGAGGATTGGAAGGGGGCTTGTGCTTCCCCACCTGGGCTCCTCACTGGATGGAGAGGCAGGACTCAGGGCGGGAGGGCTCCTTTTCCCCTTATTCCAGTGAAATTCCCTTTTTGGAAGCAGAGAGTGGCATGTACTGCATTTGTAGTGCCATACTTGGAGGAAAACATGGGAGAAAAACACCCTGGGGGGCTTGTGTGGCTGCTCCTGAAGCCCACAGACCCTTCAGGAAGCTGTTGGTGCTCCTGCCTTTCATTTTTGCCTCGAGTTCCTGCTTAACCCCTTTCCCGTTTTCAAAGCATAAGGACCTGGGTAATCCTGGACAGACAGAGAAGTGCAGGGATGGGGCAGTTGCCTTCCTCATTCCCTGCCAGAGGCTATACATCGCCCACTTGCCCCCAGCCCTTGGCTGCTGCTCCCCAGCATCTCCTCCTCCCTCCCTTTCCCCCACGGGCATGAAGGCAGGTCCTTCTCGGGGTCCAGGTGACTCCTCTGGGCTGGTTTACATGCAGGCTGGTGCTGGGCTGTCTCTCTCCTGGTACATGTTGCTTTGGCAGGGGTGGGTCTCAGTGCTGTTAAATGGGGGACGGTGTGAATCCCCCAGCCGGGATATCCTGGCGTGAGTATTCAAGGGCTGGGAGCTTGGCTCCCTCTCTCCA
Source organism: Athene cunicularia (assembly GCF_003259725.1). Classification (NCBI taxonomy): domain Eukaryota; kingdom Metazoa; phylum Chordata; class Aves; order Strigiformes; family Strigidae; genus Athene; species Athene cunicularia. The sequence goes on from NW_020799123.1 coordinate 5,430,076, forward strand.
CAACCGTTTTCCAGGTGACCCCAGGAGCTCTGTGGCACCTCCGTCTCTCCCTGCATCCCTCCCTGCGTTCTCCTGCCACCACGGGACAGTTTTCAGCCCCTCTCTGTCCCTCTAGTGCTGCTCCAGCCAAAGACAGACACTTCACCTCATATGTGTCTTTTTGATACTTTTTTTAAAAGCTGTGGGTTTTTTCCCCCCCTTAATAAATTTCTACCTGTATTTAATGAGATGCACAAAGCCTTTTCTCCCTTCTCTGGTGCAGGGACATGGCACTTTTAGGGAGTTCTGGTTGTTTAGGTGATGGCTGGTGTGACAGGGAGAGAGGCAGAGATGGGAACACCTGGGACCAGTGCTCTGATGGGCAGGGCTGCTGTGTCCCCCAGTACCCCTCAAAGCCCTCCCTGGGAGGGGGACAGGGTTTGAAGGGCCTCGAGCAGGAAGGGAAGCCAAATGCCTGGAGGAGAAAGATCCCACAGAGCCTTCTGACCCTGCCCAAGAGCAGAGCCACCTCTGCCTGTGCCCTACCCTTCATCCGATGACCTGGGGCTGGATTTTCCCCTTCTCCCCCGAATCTGAGATGCCCCAAGGGGCGTTGGAGGGCTCTCCTCATGCCAGGTGGTGCCCTCCCTCCAGCTGTCCTGATGAGGTGACGATTGGAGCAGGACAGGAACACACACAGATTGCGTAGAAAACCACCGCCGCCACATCTTTATTTGGTGCTTCACAACAGCCTGAGGTGTTTGCAGAAGGCTTGTCCTGGTCCAGTCCTGGGTCTGAGGGTGGGGGGGACTGGTTTGGACTGCACACACCCCCACCCCCACCCCCAAGGGAGGCTCTGCAATATGTGGCTGGGGGTGATGGGGGACTGGGGGTGTGCTGCAAGGGGTCTGGAAAGATGTCTGGGGGGGAGAAGGGGGCTGCTGGGACTGGTCTAGGGGGTGCTCAGGGAGGGCTTGGCTGTGGTGTGCTTCACTCGTGGTAGCAGGCACGTGGGCTCTGCTGGGTGTCTCAGCAAAATGCGGCTGTGAGAGCCCTGAAATCAGCAGAGTCCCCCCAGCTGCTACTTGCACAAGGCCTTTCCCTCCCCGGGGGACACATGGCCCTGCAGCCCCCCCAGGCTTGCCAGCACAGCCCTGGCTCTGTCTCTTATACACATC